>NC_141877.1:547054360-547357191 GCF_056163025.1 Triticum urartu
CGGTAGTAACTGCATCTTAAATCACACATACAGATCTCAGTTCTTATGGACGGCCTCAATGAAACAACCCACCATGTACTCCTACATGGCCTCTCATCGATACCTTTACCAAAACATGTTCAACACATCCCTCATATTACCGACATAATCATTTCACTCTAGCCCATCACCTAGATGAACCAGACCTGACACAACTCTAAGCATAGCAGGCATAGCAAGGTAGGAATCACATACATGGCTCAATCAACTCCTACACATGCTAGTGGGTTTCATCTAGTTACTGTGGCAATGACAGGTCATGCAGAGGATAAGGGTTCAACTACCGTAGCACACAGCAGTTTGAATCGCGTTGTCTTAATGCAGTAAACAAGAGCAGAAGCGAGAGCATGGGTTTGTATCGGAATGATCAATGGGTTGCTTGCCTGTTGTAGTGGTAGTAGGGTACTGCCCTTTAGACGGATACTCGGGGTTATCCTCGGAGGCAGAACCTGCCACGAAAGACACACCGAACATAATCAACACATGAAAATATGCAACAATATGATGCATGCTATGACATGGCAAAATGAATGTGTCTTGGCCTAATGCAAGCTAAAACAGGATGGAATGAACTCATTTGAATCAAAGATTCAAATGTTAGCTCATTTAACATGGCCTTATTAGTGCATTACCTTATTCTGCTTAAACAGCAAGGTTAACTTGTTTTGTCATGCATGAAACCATTATAGATGGATAGATTGACTTTTTCTCATCATTTTTCATATATAAATCTTTGCATTTGGAGCTATGGTTGGTTTTCTATGATTTTTAGAAGTTTTGGCTATTTTCTGGAATTTCCTATTAAAGAATAAATCCAGTAATTGAATTAATGCATCAGCATGACATAGGTGTGACATCAGCGGGTCAATTGGGTCGGCCGGGTCAAACCTGACTGGTGGGCCCTGTTTGTCAGTGACTCAGCTAATTAACAGAATTAAATTAGCACTAATTAACTGTCAGTGGGGCCTGGGCCCACATGTCAGTGACTAAACTAATTGAAATTAGTTAAAACTAATCCTAAACTAATTAGTAGACCGGCCCCACCTGTCATAGACTCAGGGGGGTCAACCTGGGCCCACACGAGGGTCAAACAGGGTCAACTCGCCGGCGTCTAGCCGCCGGCGAGGCCAGACGCGGCGGAGCAGTGCGGGATTTGCACTCCGGCGACCAAAAGGACGGCGGAGACTATCTACGTGATGCGGGGAAGAAGCCGTGTCGAGTGGTGGCAGTGGGTGGAGCTGGGGTGGCCGGAAACGTCACCGACGACGAGTTTGGCGGGTTCCGGAGCTCGGGTGAGGATGAACTAGTCACTAGGGGGCACGGGGAGGCGCGAGGTTTGGTGCGTTGAGCTCCTAGAGGTGCAGTAGGACTAGTGGACAGGGTGGCGTTGTCTTAATGCAGTAAACAAGAGCAGAAGCGAGAGCATGGGTTTGTATCGGAATGATCAATGGGTTGCTTGCCTGTTGTAGTGGTAGTAGGGTACTGCCCTTCAGATGGATACTCGGGGTTATCCTCGGAGGCAGAACCTACCACGAAAGACACACCGAACATAATCAACACATGACGATATGAAACAATATGATGCATGCTATGACATGGCAAAATGAATGTGTCTTGGCCTAATGCAAGCTAAAACAGGATGGAATGAACTCATTTGAATCAAAGATTCAAATGTTAGCTCATTTAACATGGCCTTATTAGTGCATTACCTTATTCTGCTTAAACAGCAAGGTTAACTTGTTTTGTCATGCATGAAACCATTACAGATGGATAGATTGAATTTTTGAGTGCATGGACTACAGCTGCAAGCTCTAGATCATGTGTGGGATAGTTTTCCTCATGTGGGTGTAATTGCCGTGAAGCATAGGCAATTACCTGACGATCCTGCATGAGTATGCAACCTAGTCCTTGTCGCGAGGCGTCGCAATAGATAACAAAGTCCTTGGAGAAATCTGGTGGTACCAGTACGGGAGCAGATGTCAGGCGTCTTTTCAGTTCCTGAAAGCTGAACTCGCTCTGTGGGGTCCACTCGAACTTTTTATCTTTCTTGAGGAGTTCAGTTAGAGGTTTTTCAACCTTGGAGAAATTCTCGACGAAGCGGCGGCAATAGCTCGCTAAGCCAAGGAAGCTCCGGACTTGCTTGACCGTCTCAGGTGGAGTCCAATCAAGGACGGCTTGAACTCGCTCGGGATTGACAACAATACCCTTACCAGAGATTACATGGCCTAGATAGGTCACTTCTAGCAACCAAAATTCACACTTGGAGAATTTGGCATAAAGGCGATGCTCTCGAAGTTTCATCAATACCAGTCTTAGATGTTCGGCATGTTCTTCTTCATTCTTGGATTAGATGAGTATGTCATCGAGATAAACTACGACGAATCTATCCAAAAGCTCCATGAAGACCAAGTTCATTAACCGGGAGAAGGTGGCTGGGGCATTGGTTAAACCGAAGGTCATAACGATGTACTCGTATTGGCCATAGCGGGTAACAAAGGCCGTTTTGGGAATGTCCCCGTTTCTGATTTTGATTTGATGGTAGCCCAACCTCAAATCCATCTTGGAAAAGACTAAGGATCCAGCGAGCTGATCATACAGATCGTTGATCCTGGGAAGCGGATACTATTTCTTGATGGTGACCAAGTTGATATGTCGGTAATCTACAACCATTCGATCCGTTCCATCCTTCTTCTTGATGAATAGGACGGGGCAAGCCCAAGGAGAGGAACTAGGACGGATGAAACCCTTTTTCAAGGACTCATCGAGTTGGTTCTTAAGCTCGGCTAGTTCTAAGGGTGCCATCTTATATGGTCTCCTAGAAATTGGAACGGTTCCTGGAACAAGGTCTATCACGAACTCGACATCCCTGTCAGGTGGAACACTTGGCAGTTCTTCGGGAAAGACATCCGGGAAGTCTCGGACTACCGGAACATCTTCAAGGTCTGGAAGGGGGTTGGCATTTAGGGAGTAAAGCTGGCGCTTGGCCACTCGAGTTAAGACATTGACTGTCTTGCCCGATGGGTGAGTAAGTTGAACGGTTCTAGTGGCACAATCAATCTTAGCATAATGAGCTGACATCCAGTCCATACCCAAGATGATGTTTATGTCTGAGGACTTGGGAGCTATTAAGGATGCAAGGAAGACAAGTCTATCGACAAGAATTTCGTTCCCATGGCTTACTCTAGAAGTTTGCCATTTGGAACCCGGAGTTTGAATTACCGTGGAAGTGGGCATGTCACAGAATGTCGTGTTATGCAATCGAGCATAGTTCTCGGATATGAATGAATGAGATGCTCCAGTATCGAAAAGAACAGATGCCGGATGGAAGTTAACAAGGAGCGTACCAAGGACGACGTTAGGATCCTCGTGAGCCTCCTCGGCTGAGATATAGTTGACATGGCCACGTGTAGTGGTGACCGGCTTGGCGTAGAATGTCTTTCCAGCTGGCTTACCACGGCCAATGGACTTTCCAGATTGATTGGGGTTGTTTTTCTGGGGACACTCTCGGCTATAGTGACCTGGCTCCCCACACTTGAAACACGTCACCACACTGGGACGTGGAGCAGCATTAGCAGCGGGGCCACCATAGGGCTTGGGCGGTGCAAACTGCTGGTTGGGACAAGGCGCCTCAAAGGATGGCCTCGGAATGAACCTGGGTGGCAGTGCCGTGCTTGGTATCCAATAAGGGAGCAGGTACAGTTACCTCGTCAAGTTCTACTTTCCTCCCACTCACTTCTTTCGAGAGAAACTCCTTCTCTAGAAAGGATCCATTCTTAGCAACGAATGTCTTGCCTTCGGATCTGTGATAGAAGGTGTACCCAACAGTCTCCTTTGGGTATCCTATGAAGACACATTTTTCCTATTTGGGTTCGAGCTTATCAGGTTGAAGCTTTTTCACATAAGCATCGCAGCCCCAAACTTTAAGAAACGACAATTTTGGTTTCTTGCCAAACCATAGTTCATAAGGCGTCGTCTCAACGGATTTTGATGGTGCCCTATTTAACGTGAATGCGGCCGTCTCTAAAGCATAACCCCAAAACGATAGCGGTAAATCTGTAAGAGACATCATAGATCGCACCATATCTAATAAAGTATGATTACGACGTTCGGACACACCATTACACTGTGGTGCTCCGGGTGGCGTGAGTTGCGAAACTATTCCACAATTTTTCAAATGTACACCAAACGCGTAACTCAAATATTCTCCTCCACGATCAGATCGTAGAAACTTTATTTTATTGTTACGATGATTTTCAACTTCACTCTGAAATTCTTTGAACTTTTCAAATGTTTCAGACTTATGTTTCATTAAGTAGATATACCCATATCTGCTTAAATCATCTGTGAAGGTGAGAAAATAACGATATCCGCCACGAGCCTCAACATTCATCGGACCACATACATCTGTATGTATGATTTCCAATAAATCTGTTGCTCTCTCCATAGTACCGGAGAACGGCATTTTAGTCATCTTGCCCATGAGGCATGGTTCGCAAGTACCAAGTGATTCATAATCAAGTGATTCCAAAAGTCCATCAGTATGGAGTTTCTACATGCGCTTTATACCGATATGACCTAAACGGCAGTGCCACAAATAAGTTGCACTATCATTATCAACTCTGCATCTTTTGGCTTCAACATTATGAATATGTGTATCACTACTATCGAGATTTATCAAAAATAGACCACTCTTCAAAGGTGCATGACCGTAAAAGATATTACTCATATAAATAGAACAACCATTATTCTCTAATTTAAATGAATAACCGTCTCGCATCAAACAAGATCCAGATATAATTTTCATGCTCAACGCTGGCACCAAATAACAATTATTTAGGTCTAATACTAATCCCGAAGGTAGATGTAGAGGTAGCGTGCCGACCGCGATCACTTCGACTTTGGAACCATTTCCCACGCGCATCGTCACCTCGTTCTTTGCCAGTGTTCGCTTAATCCATAGTCCCTGTTTCGAGTTGCAAATATTAGCAACAGAACCAGTATCAAATACTCAGGTGCTACTGCGAGCTCTAGTAAGGTACACATCAATAACATGTATATCACATATACCTTTTTTCACCTTGCCATCCTTCTTATCCGCCAAATACTTGGGGCAGTTTTGCTTCCAGTGACCAGTCTGCTTGCAGTAGAGGCACTCAGTTTTAGGCTTAGGTCCAGACTTGGGTTTCTTCTCTTGAGCAGCAACTTGCTTGCTGTTCTTCTTGAAGTTCCCCTTCTTCTTCCCTTTGCCCTTTTTCTTGAAACTAGTGGTCTTGTTGACCATCAACACTTGATGCTCCTTTTTGATTTCTACCTCCGCAGCTTTCAGCATTGCGAAGAGCTCAGGAATAGTCTTATTCATCCCTTGCATATTATAGTTCATCACGAAGCTCTTGTAGCTTGGTGGCAGTGATTGGAGAATTCTGTCAATGACGCAATCATCTGGAAGATTAACTCCCATATGAATCAAGTGATTATTATACCCAGACATTTTGAGTATATGCTCACTGACAGAACTGTTCTCCTCCATCTTGCAGCTATAGAACTTATTGGAGACTTCATATCTCTCAATCCGGGCATTTGCTTGAAATATTAACTTCAACTCCTGGAACATCTCATATGCTCCATGACGTTCAAAACGTCGTTGAAGTCCCGATTCTAAGCCGTAAAGCATGGCACACTGAACTATCGAGTAGTCATCAGCTTTGCTCTGCCAGACGTTCATAACATCTGGTGTTGCTCCAGCAGCAGGCCTGGCACCCAGCGGTGCTTCCAGGACATAATTCTTCTGTGCAGCAATGAGGATAATCCTCAAGTTACGGACCCAGTCCATGTAATTGCTACCATCATCTTTCAACTTTGCTTTCTCAAGGAACGCATTAAAATTCAACGGAACAACAGCATGGGCCATCTATCTACAATCAAACATACATAAGCAAAATACTATCAGGTACTAAGTTCATGATAAATTTAAGTTCAATTAATCATATTACTTAAGAACTCCCACTTAGATAGACATCCCTCTAATCTTCTAAGTGATCACGTGATCCAAATCAACTAAACCATAACCGATCATCACGTGAAATGGAGTAGTTTTCAATGGTGAACATCACTATGTTGATCATATCTACTATATGATTCACGCTCGATCTTTCGATCTTAGTGTTCCGAGGCCATATCTGCATATGCTAGGCTCGTCAAGTTTAACCTGAGTATTCTGCGTGTGCAAAACTGGCTTGCACCCGTTGTAGATGGACGTAGAGCTTATCACACCCGATCATCACGTGGTGTCTGGGCACGACGAACTTTGGCAACGGTGCATACTCAGGGAGAACACTTTTATCTTGATAATTTGGTGAGAGATCATCTTATAATGCTACCGTCAATCAAAGCAAGATAAGATGCATAAAAGATAAACATCACATGCAATCAATATTAGTGATATGATATGGCCATCATCATCTTGTGCCTGTGATCTCCATCTCCGAAGCACCGTCATGATCACCATCGTCACCAGCGCGACACCTTGATCTCTATCGTAGCATCGTTGTCGTCTCGCCAATCTTATGCTTCCACGACTATCGCTACCGCTTAGTGATAAAGTAAAGCATTACAGCGCGATTGCATTGCATACAATAAAGCGACAACCATATGGCTCCTGCCAGTTGCCGATAACTTGGTTACAAAACATGATCATCTCATACAATAAAATTTAGCATCATGTCTTGACCATATCACATCACGACATGCCCTGCAAAAACAAGTTAGACGTCCTCTACTTTGTTGTTGCAAGTTTTACGTGGCTGCTACGGGCTTAAGCAAGAACCAATCTTACCTACACATCAAAACCACAACGATAGTTCGTCAAGTTGGTGCTGTTTTAACCTTCGCAAGGACCGGGCGTAGCCACACTCGGTTCAACTAAAGTTGGAGAAACTGTCACCCGCAAGCCACCTATGTGCAAAGCACGTCGGGAGAACCGGTCTCGCATAAGCGTACGCGTAATGTCGGTCAGGGCCGCTTCATCCAACAATACCGCCAAACCAAAGTATGACATGCTGGTAAGCAGTATGACTTATATCGCCCACAACTCACTTGTGTTCTACTCGTGCATATAACATCAACACATAAAACCTAGGCTCGGATGCCACTGTTGGGGAACGTAGTAATTTCAAAAAAATTCCTACGCACACGCAAGATCATGGTGATGCATAGCAATGAGAGGGGAGAGTGTGATCTACGTACCCTTGTAGATCGACAATGGAAGCATTTGGTTGATGTAGTCGTACGTCTCCACGGCCCGACCGATCAAGCACCGAAACTACGGCACCTCTGAGTTCTAGCACACGTTCAGCTCAATGACGATCCCCGGACTCCGATCCAGCAAAGTGTCGGCGAAGAGTTCCGTCAGCACGACGGTGTGGTGACGATCTTGATGTACTACTGACGCAGGGCTTCGCCTAAGCACCGCTACAATATTATCGAGGACTATGGTGGCAGGGGGCGCCGCACACGGCTAAGAATATGATCACGTGGATCAACTTGTGTCTCTAGGGGTTGCCCTGCCTCCGTATATAAAGGCTTAAAGGGGGGGTGCGGCCGGCCTAGAGGTGGCGCGCCAGGAGGAGTGCTACTCCCTCCGGGAGTAAGATTCCCCCCCCCCAATCCTAGTTGGAATAGGATTCGCGGAGGGGGGAAAAGGAGAAGGGGGGCCGGCCCCCTCTCCTTGTCCTATTCAGACCAAGGGAGGGGAGGGGCGCGCGTCCCATCTCTGGTTGCCTCTTCTCTTTTCCACTAAGGCCCATATAGCTCCCGGGGGGTTCCGGTAACCTCCCGGTACTCCGATAAAATCCCGATTTCACCCGGAACACTTCCGATATCCAAACATAGGCTTCCAATATATCAATCTTTATGTCTCGACCATTTCGAGACTCCTCGTCATGTCTGTGATCACATCCGGGACTCCGAACAACCTTCGGTACATCAAAACGTATAAACTCATAATATAACTATCATCGAAACCTTAAGCGTGCGGACCCTACGGGTTCGAGAACAATGTAGACATGACCGAGACACGTCTCCGGTCAATAACCAATAGCGGGACCTGGATGCCCATATTGGATCCTACATATTCTACGAAGATCTTTATCGGTCAGACCGCATAACAACATACGTTGTTCCCTTTGTCATCGGTATGTTACTTGCCCGAGATTCGATCGTCGGTATCTAATACCTAGTTCAATCTCGTTACCGGCAAGTCTCTTTACTCGTTCCATAATACATCATCCCGCAACTAACTCATTAGTTGCAATGCTTGCAAGGCTTAAGTGATGTGCATTAACGAGAGGGCCCTGAGATACCTCTTCGACGATCGGAGTGACAAATCCTAATCTCGAAATACGTCAACCCAACATGTACCTTTGGAGACACCTGTAGAGCACCTTTATAATCACCCAGTTACGTTGTGACGTTTGGTAGCACACAAAGTGTTCCTCCAGCACACGGGAGTTATATAATCTCATAGTCATAGGAACATGTATAAGTCATGAAGAAAGCAATAGCAACATACTAAACGATCGGGTGCTAAGCTAATGGAATGGGTCATGTCAATCAGATCATTCAACTAATGATGTGATCGCGTTAATCAAATGACAACTCTTTGTCCATGGTTAGGAAACATAACCATCTTTGATTAACGAGCTAGTCAAGTAGAGGCATACTAGTGACACTCTGTTTGTCTATGTATTCACACATGTATTATGTTTCCGGTTAATACAATTCTAGCATGAATAATAAACCTTTATCATGATATAAGGAAATAAATAATAACTTTATTATTGCCTCTAGGGCATATTTCCTTCATGATGTCCTATTAACTCACCCATCCTCTTGCTGGGGTATGTCATACTAGTTGATAGGCCACTTACTTACGTCCGGATATTTCCCTGGTGTAATAAGATTTGCCTGACGCATATCGTTTGCTATAGCCATTCGCTATAAAGAGGATAGTGCTAAAGAACAATCATAAACAATATGTAAGAGCAATGGTACAAATGTTGGTTACATTACCAGTGCTTTAACAGTCCTTTCAGTCAGGTCCAGAGGATAGAGCGAATCGAGAAGTTGGAATTCTTTCTTGATCATGTGCATGACCATGGTCATCCAGTGGCTATTGTTGATATTCAACGCGATATACATCTACAGTGCAAAAAACCATTACGGATCAAAAGAAATACTTGATGAACTATCATGTAGTGATGAATCACAAACATTACGTACCTTATCACGCACAGTATACTCTTTCGTGACTCTATTAACTGCTCCAGCTTTGGTCAGAGCACTATCCATGTTGCAGCTCGATGGCAATGGATCGTCATGTGCGATAGCACAATCTACAAGGAATTTGGACCTCCACGCTGGACAGAGGTAACGATCATGACCAACACGCAGCTCCAAATGTCCCATATAAGCATCAATAACCTGCATAGAATATCAGCGCATTACATGTTGAAAGTTGAGACATAGATTATTGAGCATTTTAAAAACAGGACATGCAAGTAGTACTTACATCGTCCGACAGCCATCTATGAGCTAGTACCGGTAGAATCCTTTCGGAAGTCAGAGTTATGCCACGCCCTTCACTATAGTAAATTTTTTTGTTCTTGTTTTTCTCAGTGCTAGCAGCTAACTCGACAAATGAAATAGCTGCATCAATTATTTTCGGCGTCAACTCATCTGCCACAACCTCCGGCACATTATTGTTTGAAAATAGAGCTGCATGAAACAATATGAACGTCAACAATGGTGATCATATGCATTGGTAGTAAATAAAAATAATTAAGAATGTTAGTTACGATACCTCTAGTAGCAGTACTAGTACCAGAGGTTCTCTGACCACGGCTGGTACGCCTACCGGGCTTGTCAAGTGCGTAGGGGGATTCAAATTTCTTGGGAACGGTCCGCTTCCGCTTATCGGACATAACCTCCTCATCCTTATCGATTGTTACACCCTTTTTTCCATTCGCCTTAGCCATGAACTTGCTGACAGAAGATGGACAAATGTCTATGTCCGATGAAGGTGCTAGAGTAGAAGTACCAACCACCCAAGGGTTTTCCGGTGTACCCGCACATACATCATTACGCTTAACAGGTGAAGCTTCCTTGTGTCCATTCATCTTCGGTGGGGTTTTCTGTTTGGCAAACTAAATCATGTGAACATTTTTGGACGTAAAAAAATTAAACGAGAAAATTATAGACAAAAAGATAAATACATAGTACCTCAGGAACGGTTTTATGGTCGGGAAGCACTATATCAGGCTGCGTCATGTCAATGATCGGCTGTCCATCACTGTCCATGTCTTCCTTGTACACGAATTTCTTCTTTTCATATGGACCATTCTCGAACAAATCCACTTCGTCTGGATCATTCTCTGCGGATGGCATGGCAGCAGCCGGCTTGTACATTTCACCTGCTTTGTTCAACTTCTCCAACAACCTCTGCAATAGAAATATAAACTTAGTAATGGTAGCATGGTTTAAAACAGCAAACATACTGTAAACTATAAAGTTTGGGTGTGATACCCTAGCAACTTGATCAGGGATTTGCCTCATCTGGGTGTGTATGAAGTCCATGCACCGCTTCATTAGAAGCTCCATCAAATCTTCTGACAATGCGGTTGTCGTCGACTTCTTTGCGTTTCCAGTTGCAGGCTTGGTTTTTGGCGTCATGGTAGGCGCATTATTTGGGATGTTGGGCTCCTGAGCCCTATACTGCTGGGTGATATTATTTTCGATCTGCATGCGATATTGAAGTACATGTGCGGACAACCTTGATCTTCTCGGGGTTTTTGTGGCGTGTGGGATGCGGCGGAGGGAGCTGTCGACGCCTCGCCGGCAGGAGTCGATCTAGTTGACGACATGTGCGAGGAGGAGGAGATTATGTACGAGGTCGACGCCTAGGTCGTCGTAACATCCCTGTGCCCAATCTCGCGATCTATATTTTCCTCCGTTGAAGTGAGGCTGAACATGCTCCTCAATCGTAGGATTAGGAACATATGGATTAGCACGATCCCAGAATTGTGTAATAGAACGGCAACTACTCCCGTGATCGACGTGCATGTGATCGACGTGCATGGAAAGCGTAGCGTTGTGGGCTCCACAATATGGATCCAACACTTATTTGCGGTCTGGGCCGGCCCACCTACCTTTATTGTTTCTTCCCTCAAAATAAATATCATTGGTTCATCTGTAAAAAAACTCTTTGTGACACATATTAGTTATTGTATACTTGTATATGTTCAACAATATTTATAGTATCTCTATCATTTCTACAATATTGTACATGCATCGAGTGTCGGAAATGAACGATTCTTGTCATGCATGCATGCCATGGTCATCATAGGTTACGGATTAAGTTTGGGATCATTTCGTGAGATCGTAGGTTACGCATAAACCACTTTCAGACCTGCCCTCCGGCAGACCCGAATGGTCCTGCTTGTACATGGTGCATGTGGAAGCATGCATCAGATGACCCCAACTTTTGGGATCTTGTGGGCTTGGCCAATGTGGTCCCCCAGGCAAGGTGTGCATGAATTTGGACACAAAGCGCACGTTGCGTCACGTGGGGGCAGTGTTGTAGGGTTTTGTCGCCAGAAAACCCTAGAAATTGCATCGAGTGTCACAAATGAACGATACTTGTCACGATGCAAGCCATGGTCATCGTAGGGTATGCATGAAGTTTGGGATCATTTGGTGGGACCATCAAGGAAAACAAATTTCAGACCTGACCTCCGGCAGACCCGAATGGTCCTGCTTGTACATGGTGCATGTGGAAGCATGCATGAGCTGACTCCAACTTTTGGGAGCCTGTGGGCTTGGCCAATGTGGTCCCCCAGGCAAGGTGTGCACGAATTCAGACACAAAACGCACATTGCATCACGTGGGGGTAGTGTTGTAGGGTTTTGTCGCCGGGAAACCCTAGAAAATGCATCGACTGTCGCAAATGAACGATACTTGTCACGCGCGCATGCCATGGTTATCGTAGGGTATGCATGAAGTTTGGGACCATATGGTGTGACCGTCAAGGAAAACAAATTTCAGACCTGACCTCCGGCAGACCCGAATGGTCCTGCTTGTACATGGTGCATGTGGAAGCATGCATGAGATGACTCCAACTTTGGGGAGCTTGTGGGCTTGGCCAATGTGGTCCCCCATGCAAGGTGTGCATGAATTCGGACACAAAACGCACGTTGCGTCACGTGGGGGTAGTGTTGTAGGGTTTTGTCGCCGGAAAACCCTAGAAAATGCATCGAGTGTCGCAAATGAACGATACTTGTCACGCATGCATGCCATGGTCATCGTAGGGTATGCATGAAGTTTGGGACCATATGGTGGGACCGTCAAGGAAAACCAATTTTAGACCTGATCTCCGGCAGACCCGAATGGTCCTGCTTGTACATAGTGCATGTGGGGGCATGCATGAGATGACCCCAACTTTTGGGAGCATGTGAGCATGGCCAATGTGCCCCCCCCCCAGGCAAGGTGTGCACGAGTTCGGACACAAAACACACGTTCCGTCACGTGGGGGCAGTGTTGTAGGGTTTTGTCGCCGGAAAAACCCTAGAAAATGCATCGAGTTTTGGAAATGAACGATACTCGTCATGCATGTTTGCCATGGTCATCCTAGGGTGTGCATACAGTTTGGTCTAAAGTGGTGAGACCGAGAAGATAAACTGCTCCTAGTACATGGTTCATGTGGAGGTATGCATGCGACTGTCCCAACTACATTTGATTTAATATTATTTCAAGTATCAAATAGAAAATAAAATTTATAATTTGGAATGAAGAATTGCAATAATGAAGAAGTGCAATAGAACATAACATATTATCTTACATTTTGGAAATATTTTGAATATAAAGAAGAGAACAAATATTAGAATGAAGAAGTGAAATAAAACAGAACATTTTATCTTACAAACTAAAACTTTTTCAAAAATAATAAAGATAAGAAATATTAGAATTAACAATTAAAATAAAACACACCATTTTAGTTTATATTTCATCAATATTATCAATATACAAAAGAGAACGAACAAATTAAATAAAACACAACAGAATTTGGCATATTTTTTAAATTTTAGTAAACACTTTTAGAAATAATATAGAAAAAAGAGATTTGATTTTAAATATTAGAAATATAAATAAGAAAATATAAAACATATCAGCGCGCGGGTAAGGCTGCCCTGGGCCAGCCCGCCCGAATTGGGCCCAAGGCGGAGCCGCGCAGGGCACATCGCAGCGCACAGCCGTTGGGTGGTGGGAGTTTAGTCCCACCTTGCCAAGCGAGGGAGCGCCGCACCGGTTTATATACCCGGCTGCGACTCCCCTCACAAGCTCCTATCAATTGCAGGCAGTACATTTCCTAACTCTAGTCCCCTCTACCCCGTGGGGCCTACTAGCAGCAGATATATTCTGCACCACGGGCCTGCATCCTGGCCCATGCACCGCAGGGTTCCTCGTCGTATGCAGGCCGTGGAGTATGAATTCTCCGGCTCTGGTAGGTGGGCACTTTTTTTGGCATATTGCCATGTGTATTGATCTTCAAAGCACACACTAAATTATGCACATGCTCACTTGCATTCAATACACAATTTTTTTGTGCATACATGACAAGTTAATGTTTTGACCTTCAAGTCATCTAATAAATTTTACACATGCTCACTTACATGTAATACACATGAATATTAATTGGATTTCAACAAAAATGAGGCCGTGGTGTATGAATTCTACTACCAAATGCATGCCATGGTCATGGTACGGTGTGCAAAAAGTTTGGGATCTTTTCGTGGGACCGTCAAGGAAAACCTCTTCCAAACCTGCCCTCCGGCAGACCTGAATGGTCCAGCTTGTACATGGTGCATGTGGGGGCATGCATGAGATGACCCCAAATTTTGGGAGCATGTGAAAATGGCCAATGTGCCCCCCCCAGGCAAGGTGTGCACGAGTTCGGACACAAAACACACGTTGCGTCACGCCGCGGCAGTGTTCTAGGGTTTTATCACCACAAAACGCCTACAAGATGCATAGAGTGTCGGAAATGAACGGTAGTTGCCAGGAATGCTTGCTATGGTCATCATAGGGTGTGCATAAAAGTTTGGTATCAATTGGTGAGACCGAGAAGAAGAACCTGTTTGCAGTACATGGTGCAAGTGGAGGCATACATGCGATTGTCCCAACTATATTTGATTTAATAATATTTCAAGTATGAAACAGAAAATAAAATTTATAATTAGGAAAGACAACCATGAAAAGTAAAATATGAGAGAACATTATATCATACATTATTTAAATTTATAACTGTTAGAACAAAGAAAAGAGGAGAATATAGAAAACAGAAGAAAAAATTTGAACAAATAAGTGCAATAAAAGACAACATATTATCTTACATTTTGGAAATATTTCAAATATAAAGAAGAGAACAAATATTAGAATGAAGAAGTGAAATAAAACAGAACATTTTATCTTACAAACTAAAAATATTTAAAAAATAATAAAGATAAGAAATATTGGAATGAAGAATTGAATTAAAACACAACATTTTAGTTCATATTTCGTAAATATTATCAATATACAAAAGAGTACGAACAAATGAAATAAAACACAACAGAATTTGGCATATTTTTTAAAATTTTAGTAAACACTGTTAGAAATAATATAGAAAAAAAAAGACTTGATTTTAAATATTAGAAATATAAACAAGAAAAGAAACAAAGAAAATATAAAACGTATCAGCGAGCGGAGTAAGGCTGCCCTGGGCCAGCCCGCCCGAATTGGGCCCAAGGCAGAGCCGCGCAGGGCACATCGCAGCGCATAGCCGTTGGGTGGTGGGAGTTTAGTCCCACCTCGCCAAGTGAGGGAGCGTCGCACCGGTCCATATACCCTGCTGTGACTCCCCTCCCAAGCTCCTATCTATTGCAGGCAGTACATTGCCTAACTCTTGTCCCTTTGCCCCGTGGGGCCTACTAGCAGCAGAGATATTCTAC
Source organism: Triticum urartu (assembly GCF_056163025.1). Classification (NCBI taxonomy): domain Eukaryota; kingdom Viridiplantae; phylum Streptophyta; class Magnoliopsida; order Poales; family Poaceae; genus Triticum; species Triticum urartu. The sequence continues at coordinate 547,069,438 of NC_141877.1, forward strand.
ACCACGGGCCTGTATCCTGGCCCATGCACCGCAGGGTTCCTAGTCGTATGCAGGTCGTGGAGTATGAATTCTCCTGCTCAGGTAGGTGGGCACTTTTTTTTGGCATATTGCCATTGTGTATTGATTTGATCTTGAAATCAGACACTAAATTATACACATGCTCACTTGCGTTCAATACACATATTTTTTTGCATATATGACAAGTTAATGTTTTGACCTTCAAGTCATCTAATAATTTTTTTTTAATTTGTTTGAATTTTTTTATTAATTTATAATGCCCTCTAGACTGACTGGTCAAAACATCGGTCTATACCTCAGGGGGGCATTGTAAAATATTCTTTTTCCAAATTTTCTTTCATAGCCATGATTGGCACATGTGGGTCACCATGTTCAAGAAAGTTTGTGTGATTTGGAGGTGGTGGGAAAAATCACATTTTTTCAAAAACTGGCTTAAGTTAGACCAAATGGCCCCTCCGGAATGCGGTCATATTTTTGACCACCTCCAAATGACCTCAACTTTGGCACACATGATCTATTGCACAAACAAAGGTGGGTTTCCAAGGTTTTATATTTGTTTGAATTTTTTATTAATTTATAATGCCCTCTAGACTGACTGGTCAAAACATCGTTCTATACCTCAGAGGGCGTTGTAAAATATTCTTTTTCCAAATTTTCTTTCATAGCCATGATTGGCACATGTGGGTCACCATGTTCAAGAAAGTTTGTGTCATTTGGAGGTGATGGGGAAAATCACATTTTTTTCAAAACTGGCTTAAGTTAAGACCAAATGGCCCCTCCGGAATGCGGTCATTTTTTCGACCACCTCCAAATGACCTCAACTTTGGCACACATGATCTATTGCATAAACAAAGGTGGGTTTCCAAGGTTTTATAATTTTTTGAATTTTTTATTAATTTATAATGCCCTCTAGACTGACTGGTCAAAACATCGGTCTATACCTCAGGGGGGCATTGTAAAATATTCTTTTTCCAAATTTTCTTTCATAGCCATGATTGGCACATGTGGGTCACCATGTTCAAGAAAGTTTGTGTGATTTGGAGGTGGTGGGGAAAATCACATTTTTTCAAAAACTGGCTTAAGTTAGACCAAATGGCCCCTCTGGAATGCGGTCAATTTTTCGACCACCTCCAAATGACATCAACTTTGGCACACATGATCTATTGCACAAACAAAGGCGGGTTTCCAAAGTTTTATATTTTTTTTGAATTTTTTATTAATTTATAATGCCCACTAGACTGACTGGTCAAAACATCGGTCTATACCTCAGGGGGGCATTGTAAAATATTCTTTTTCCAAATTTTCTTTCATAGCCATGATTGGCACATGTGGGTCACCATGTTCAAGAAAGTTTGTGTGATTTGCAGGTGGTGGGGAAAATCACATTTTTAAAAAAACTGGCTTAAGTTAGACCAAATGGCCCCTCCGGAATGCGGTCATTTTTTCGACCACCTCCAAATGACCTCAACTTTGGCACACATGATCTATTGCACAAACAAAGGTGGGTTTCCAAGGTTTTATAAGTTTTTGAATTTTTTATTAATTTATAATGCCCTCTAGACTGACTGGTCAAAACATCGTTCTATACCTCAGGGGGGCATTGTAAAATATTCTTTTTCCAAATTTTATTTCATAGCCATGATTGGCACATGTGGGTCACCATGTTCAAGAAAGTTTGTGTGATTTGGAGGTGGTGGGGAAAATCACATTTTTTTCAAAACTGGCTTAAGTTAAGACCAAATGGCCCCTCCGGAATGCGGTCATTTTTTCGACCACCTCCAAATGACCTCAACTTTGGCACACATGATCTATTGCACAAACAAAGGTGGGTTTCCAAGGTTTTATAATTTTTTGAATTTTTTATTAATTTATAATGCCCTCTAGACTGACTGGTCAAAATATCGGTCTATACCTCAGGGGGGCATTGTAAAATATTCTTTTTCCAAATTTTCTTTCATAGCCATGATTGGCACATGTGGGTCACCATGTTCAAGAAAGTTTGTGTGATTTGGAGGTGGTGGGGAAAATCACATTTTTTCATAAACTGGCTTAAGTTGACCAAATGGCCCCTCCGGAATGCGGTCATTTTTTTGACCACCTCCAAATGACCTCAACTTTGGCACACATGATCTATGTCATAAACAAAGGTGGGTTTCCAAGATTTTATATTTTTATTAATTTTTTATTAATTTATAATGCCCTCTAGACTGACTGGTCAAAACATCGGTCTATACCTCAGGGGGGCATTGCAAAATATTCTTTCTATATTTTTGAAATTTTTTGAATTTATAATGCCCTCTTATATTTGTTTACTTTTTTAATGCCCTCTTATTTTTTTGAATTTTTTATTTATAAAGCTAGGTTTCCAAGATGGCTAGGATGGCCCATGCTTTTCCTTTTGTTTATTTTTTTGCTTTTCCTTCACTTTACATAAAAATTACCTGAGCACTCGAAAAATAACATAAAAATTACATGACCCCTCAAATAATAACATACCAAAAATTCAAAAGGTATTTTTATCAAACACATCTTTTTGAATATTTATATTTTCTTTTCTTATAAATAAGTGACATTTTAAAAATTCTATTAAGTAGGGTAAATAACTTTATTACAAAATAAAGTAGATCTTAATTCAAATTCCTTTTTTGCACACATTATTTTTAACTAGTATTACATTACTCTTCTGTCAAGACCCCGATTCCAAGTCACATCGATCTAGCCGGTAACACCTCATATCACATTGCGGCCTCACGCACGGTATTCCACGGGTGTCGCCTTACCATGGCCCGGGACCATTTGCGCCTTTTGGCTCACGTATATGATAGTGTTGCTAGCATCCATAAGACAGAGAACCCGGGCCGACATGGCTAGTCGTGAACCCAAAGCGGCACAGACCTATGGAGACAGGCATACATGAATCACATCAAGCATGTCGGTCATCAGCGAGTAAATCTGGGCTGTAGCACTGGGCTAACAGGACTCCGGGGAACCCGGGCTGTAGCAGGCAAGGCAGGACTCCGGATGTCACCGCGTGACATTTCCCCGAAGGGACAGACATAGGAACGAAGTGAAACACATGCCGGCCAGTCAAGTGTCCTGAACAGTAGTGCTGGGCTAGCAGGACTCCGGTGAACCGGGCTGTAGCGGACTACTATGGCTCGAGGAACACTAGACTACATTTCCCCATAAGAAAGACTGCCAAGGATAAACAACTAGATTGTCGGATCCCACTCATACCAAGCATTTCAATCATACACACAATATGCCCGATATGAGTACATACAACATGGCATCACAACAAAACTCTACAACTCAAGTACTTTATTTAAAGGCTCCAGAGAGCCATACATAACAAGTTCATACAGATAGGGGTCACATGACCCGACACTCAAGTCATACAAGCATACAAGCCCAAGCGGAAGTAAATAGTCTGAGTACAGACACTAGAAAGCAAGAAGGCTTCTGAAGCCTGTCTAACTACATAGGGCCCTCCATGGCCAGGATCACCACCTGGGTGGCTAGTCACTCGTCGACATCAAGGTCTACGTAGAACCCATCGGAGGGGGCGATGTTGTCGTCTGAAAACAGTAATTAAGCAAACATGAGTACAAAGGTACTCAGCAAGTCTTACAACAGAACCTACTATACATGCTCATTCTCAAGAAGGTGGTGGGGTTATTGCAGCAAGCCAGCTTTGACTCTTGGCTAAGCTATCCTACGGAACTCCACTAGTAAAATGGTTTTCGCACACGAGTCCACTACTCACCAACACAATACTCCACCGGGGATCCTCCCTCGTCATCCTACGAGAGGGCCATCCTCGGTACTCACACTTATCTTGAGTCTTTTAGTAGTAACCATTAACTTGTATATGAACTATATAGGCAACCAAGTAGTCCTTTACCGCGGACGCGGCTATTCGAATAGTTTATACCCTGCAGGGGTGTACTTCTTCATACACGCTTTCACCACTTACCGCCATTTACACGACATGTACTCGGCAACCTTCAAGCGGAAGCCCAACGAGGGTGTCGGCCATGGCCTACCCGAACACTCAAGTCTCTAGTCCAGGTGTATCGCCTATCCAGGTTCCATCCGCAGGGAGTCCGGCCGAGGTTTCCACATACGGCCCCGAACGATGTGAACAGGGTTCCCGAGACACCAAACGGGTGACTCGGTACACCGTGCCACGGTGTATCTACCGCAACATAGCCCACCCCTAGGGTCAGCGCTACGCACGGCCACCAACACATAACCTACAAACACCAGAAACTATTTGCAACTCCTGGACAGAGTACTAGGGCGATTAAGAAGCCGAGAGGGTCCATTGGTTTTGGGCCCAATGTACGATAGTAACTGCATCTTAAATCACACATACAGATCTCAGTTCTTATGGACGGCCTCAATGAAACAACCCACCATGTACTCCTACATGGCCTCTCATCAATACCTTTACCAAAACATGTTCAACACATCCCTCATATTACAGACATAATCATTTCACTCTAGCCCATCACCCAGATGAACCAGACCTGACACAAATCTAAGCATAGCAGGCATAGCAAGGTAGGAATCACATACATGGCTCAATCAACTCCTACACATGCTAGTGTGTTTCATCTAGTTACTGTGGCAATGACAGGTCATGTAGAGGATAAGGGTTCAACTACCGTAGCACACAGCAGTTTGAATCGCGTTGTCTTAATGCAGTAAACAAGAGCAGAAGCGAGAGCATGGGTTTGTATCGGAATGATCAATGGGTTGCTTGCCTGTTGTAGTGGTAGTAGGGTACTGCCCTTCAGACGGATACTCGGGGTTATCCTCGGAGGCAGAACCTACCACGAAAGACACACCGAACATAATCAACACATGACAATATGCAACAATATGATGCATGCTATGACATGGCAAAATGAATGTGTCTTGGCCTAATGCAAGCTAAAACAGGATGGAATGAACTCATTTGAATCAAAGATTCAAATGTTAGCTCATTTAACATGGCCTTATTAGTGCATTACCTTATTCTGCTTAAACAGCAAGGTTAACTTGTTTTGTCATGCATGAAACCATTATAGATGGATAGATTGACTTTTTCTCATCATTTTTCATATATAAATCTTTGCATTTGGAGCTATGGTTGGTTTTCTATGATTTTTAGAAGTTTTGGCTATTTTCTGGAATTTCCTATTAAAGAATAAATCCAGTAATTGAATTAATGCATCAGCATGACATAGGTGTGACATCAGCGGGTCAATTGGGTCGGCCGGGTCAAACCTGACTGGTGGGCCCTGTCTGTCAGTGACTCAGCTAATTAACAGAATTAAATTAGCACTAATTAACTGTCAGTGGGGCCTGGGCCCACATGTCAGTGACTAAACTAATTGAAATTAGTTAAAACTAATCCTAAACTAATTAGCAGACCGGCCCCACCTGTCATAGACTCAGGGGGGTCAACCTGGGCCCACACGAGGGTCAAACAGGGTCAACTCGCCGGCGTCTAGCCGCCGGCGAGGCCAGACGCGGCGGAGCAGTGCGGGATTTGCACTCCGGTGACCAAAAGGACGATGGAGACTATCTACGTGATGCGGGGAAGAAGCCGCGTCGAGTGGTGGCAGTGGGTGGAGCTGGGGTGGCCGGAAACGTAACCGGCGACGAGTTTGGCGGGGGCCGGAGCTCGGGTGAGGATGAACTAGTCGCTAGGGGGCACGGGGAGGCGCGAGGTTTGGTGCGTTGAGCTCCTAGAGGTGCGGTAGGACTAGTGGACAGGGTGGCGTGGTCGTTGGGTGGCCGGAGCCTCATCGGCGACCAGCTCTGCGGCGGTGCGTGCGGGTGATCTACATGCAGTCGCTACGGGGCTCGAGAGAGAGAACGGAGAGGGTGGGGAGGTGGCTGAGCTCACAGGGGTCTCGTCGAGGCATTTGGAGAGGTCGGGGATGAGCTGATGCGGCGGGGGCGGCGAAAGGGATCTCAAGTGGCCGGAGTTGAGGGCGAGCTCGGTGCAGCGTCTCCGGGGCGAGCGAGCGCTCGGGGCTCGACCCACTCGATGTAATCGACGACTACGGAGCTCGTGGACACGATGACGTGGTGCGAGGACGACAGAGGGCACGGCTACGACGATGGTGCGGCGACAGGGGCGTCGGCCATGGTGGGGAACGGTGAAGGGAGAGAGACAGGGGGGAATGGCGTGTCCAGAGGCTTCGGGGTGCGATGTGGAGGCGTCCAGGCGTCCAGGGCGCGGGCGGCAAGCAGGTGACACCGTGGAGAGCTCGGGCACGTCGGCGTCACCTCCCTGCCTGCCTGGCGGGGAAGAAGCAGCTAGCTGGCACGGGCCAGCACAGTGCTGGGCCGCCAGGTGGGCCGGCTGGTGAGTTAGCTGGGCTGCGCCAGGTAAGTTTCTCTCTCTTTTTTTCTGTTTTTCTTATTTATTTATTATTTCTGTAACTTCAGGGCTTTATTAAAAATGCCAGGGCATTACCATAAATCATAAAATTAATCATGGCCACTGCTTAGAATATATCCAGCAGCAAACATTTTAGTTTATGATTATTTGAGCGTTTAAAATATTTTATAGCATTTAAATGCCCAAATGCAAATACCACAAGGATTAATCCAATGACCTTAGATGTCCTAGAAAAATGTGCACCATTTTTGTCAAAGGTTTTAACCCAAAACAAAAATGGTGGGCTTTTTAAAAGGGCATTTCAGGTTCATTGAAAAAGTTTTTAGTAAACCCTAGTTGTTCCAGGGGGGTGCTGGGGTTCTGTCATCCCCATTTCAAATTTAAAAGGAATTTAAACATGATGCACACTCTAATGCTTGAACTAGCTAGGGTGTGACAACTCACCCCCACTCAAAAGAATCTCGTCCCGAGATTTAGGATCCTTCAGAAAGAAAGTGGGGTACTCAAGTCGAAGACGATCCTCCCTTTCCCAGGTGGCTTCTTTCTCGGAATGGTGTGACCATTGAACCTTGAGAAACTTGATATTATGACGTCGAGTGGTACGCTCGGCTTGATCAAGGATACGAACGGGATATTCCCGATATGAGAGGTTATCTTGTAGATCAAGCGTTTCGTGGTCCACTCCACGGATAGGATCCACGAAGCAACGCCTGAGTTGAGAAACGTGGAAGACATCATGAACTCTGGAAAGATGTGAAGGTAGTTCCAATTGGTAGGCAACTTCTCCTCATTTGGCGAGAATGCGAAAGGGTCCAATGTAACGAGGAGCCAATTTGCCTTTGATACCGAAACGATGGGTTTCCTTTAATGGAGTAACCCGAAGGTAAGCCTTCTCGCCGACTTCATAAGTCATAAGCTTATGTTTACGACCATATTGGCTCTTTTGACGAGATTGGGCTGTTTTCAATTTCTCACGAATAACGCGAACCTGTTCTTCTACTTCCTGAATCATATCCGGACCAAAGAGTTGTCTTTCCCCGGTTTCTGACCAGTTAAGAGGCGTTCGACATTTTCGTCCATAGAGAACTTCGAAAGGAGCCTTGCCCAAGCTAGCTTAATAACTATTGTTGTAAGCAAACTCCGCGAATGGAAGGCATTTCTCCCAACCCATTCCGAACGAGATGACAAAGGCTCGGAGCATATCTTCCAGAATTTGATTGACTCGTTCTACTTGACCACTTGATTGAGGATGGAAGGCGGTGCTAAAAGAGAGACGAGTTCCCATAGCATTTTGGAAACTTTCCCAAAATCGAGAGGTGAAGAGACTCCCACGGTCTGAGTTAATTTCCAATGGAACACCATGAAGAGACACTATTCGGGAGATGTATAAGTCAGCTAGCTGGCTAGCGGTGATACTCTCACGAACAGGTAGAAAGTGGACTACTTTGGAAAGGCGGTCGATCACGACAAAGATGGCATTATTCCCTCTCTTGGTCCTGGGAAACCCAGTAATGAAATCCATACTGATTTTATCCCATTTCCACTCGGGAATAGCCAAAGGTTGAAGGGTGCTAGCAGGCCGTTGATTCTCTGCTTTAACACGACGATAAACGTCGCAATTAGCAATGTATTGAGCGATTTCTCTCTTCATCCTAGTCCACCAAAACCTCTGGCGTAGGTCTTGATACATTTTAGTACTACCGGAATGAATGGTGAGTGGGGATTCATGAGCTTCCTTAAGGATCAGCCGCCTCAGGTTTCGTGCCTTTGGAACCACTAAGCGGTTTCCAAAGTATACGGCACCTTGATCATCAACGGAGAAACAATTCGCGACTCCTTTCTTAATGCTTCTCTTGATACGGGAGATTCCCAGATCTACCTTCTGTGCCTTGATGATCTGATCTGTAAGGGTAGGTTTCGCCACCAGTGTGGATAGGAATCCTCAAGGAACAATGTGAAGATTGAGTTTACGAAATTCCTCGTGGAGAAGTGGTTGACTTTGGTGTAACATCAGGTTGTTACAATAAGATTTACGACTTAGCGCATCAGCCATGACATTGGCTTTGCCCGGGGTGTAAGTTATTCCTAAGTCGTAATCCGAGATCAACTCGACCCAACGTCTTTGCCTGAGATTCAAATCTGGTTGGGTGAAGATATATTTCAAACTTTGGTGATCGGTGAAGATCTCGCAACGATTACCAAGGAGGTAATGTCGCCAAGTTTTGAGTGCATGGACTACAGCTGCAAGCTCTAGATCATGTGTGGGATGGTTTTCCTCATGTGGGTGTAATTGCCATGAAGCATAGGCAATTACCTGACGATCCTGCATGAGTATGCAACCTAGTCCTTGTCACGAGGCATCACAATAGATAACAAAGTCCTTGGAGAAATCTGGTGGTACCAGTACGGGAGCAGATGTCAGGCGTCTTTTCAGTTCCTGAAAGCTGAACTTGCACTGTGGGGTCCACTCGAACTTTTTATCTTTCTTGAGGAGTTCAGTTAGAGGTTTTGCAACATTGGAGAAATTCTCGACGAAGCGGCGGCAATAGCTCGCTAAGCCAAGGAAGCTTCGGACTTGCTTGACCGTCTCAGGTGGAGTCCAATCAAGGACGGCTTGAACTCGCTCGGATTGACAACAATACCCTTACCAGAGATTACATGGCCTAGATAGGTCACTTCTGGCAACCAAAATTCACACTTGGAGAATTTGGCATAAAGGCGATGCTCTCGAAGTTTCATCAATACCAGTCTTAGATGTTCGGCATGTTCTTCTTCATTCTTGGAGTAGATGAGTAAGTCATCGAGATAAACTACGACGAATTTATCCAAATGCTCCATGAAGACCGAGTTCATTAACCGGGAGAAGGTGGCTGGGGCATTGGTTAAACCGAAGGACATAATGATGTACTCGTATTGGCCATAGCGGGTAACAAAGGCCGTTTTGGGAATGTCCCCGTTTCTGATTTTGATTTGATGGTAGCCCAACCTCAAATCCATCTTGGAAAAGACTGAGGATCCAGCGAGCTGATCATACAGATCATTGATCCTGGGAAGCGGATACTTGTTCTTGATGGTGACCAAGTTGATATGTCGGTAATTTACAACCATTCGATCCGTTCCATCCTTCTTCTTGATGGAGAGGACGGGGCAAGCCCAAGGAGAGGAACTAGGACGGATGAAACCCTTTTTCAAGGACTCATCGAGTTGGTTCTTAAGCTCGGCTAGTTCTAAGGGTGCCATCTTACAGGGTCTCCTAGAAATTGGAACGGTTCCTGGAACAAGGTCTATCACGAACTCGACATCCCTGTCAGGTGGAACACTTGGCAGTTCTTCGGGAAAGACATCCGGGAAGTCTCGGACTACCGGAACATCTTCAAGGTCTAGAAGGGGGTTGGCATTTAGGGAGTAAAGCTGGCGCTTGGCCACTCGAGTTAAGACATTGACTGTCTTGCCCGATGAGTGAGTAAGTTGAACGGTTCTAGTGGCACAATCAATCTTAGCATAATGATCTGACATCCAGTCCATACCCAAGATGGTGTTTATGTCTAAGGACTTGAGAGCTATTAAGGATGCAAGGAAGGCAAGTCTATCGACAAGAATTTCGTTCCCATGGCTTACTCTAGAAGTTTGCCATTTGGAACCCGGAGTTTGAATTACCATGGAAGTGGGCATGTCACAGAATGTCGTGTTATGCAATTGAGCATAGTTCTCGGATATGAATGAATGAGATGCTCCAGTATCGAAAAGAACAGATGCCGGATGGCAGTTAACAAGGAGCGTACCAAGGACGACGTTAGGATCCTCGTGAGCCTCCTCGGCTGAGACATAGTTGACATGGCCACGTGGAGTGGTGACCGGCTTGGCGTAGAATGTCTTTCCAGCTGGCTTACCACGGCCAACGGACTTTCCAGATTGATTGGGGTTGATTTTCTGGGGACACTCTCGGCTATAGTGACCCGGCTCCCCACACTTGAAACACGTCACCACACTGGGACGTGGAGCAGCATTAGCAGCGGGGCCACCATAGGGCTTGGGCGGTGCAAACTGCTGGTTGGGACAAGGCGCCTCAAAGGATGGCCTCGGAATGAACCTGGGTGGCAGTGCCGTTCTTGGGATCCACACCTGGCGCTTATGAGCTCCAGAGCCGGATGAAGAGCCAAAATCACGTCAGTGCTTGCGTGAAGCGTCATAATCAGTATGGCCTGTCTCAGCGCTGATGGCTTTATTGACCAACTTCTGAAAGGATGTGCACTCGTGCAGACGAAGATCGCGGCAAAGCTCAGGGCTAAGTCCCTTGCAGAACCTTGCCTGCTTCTTAGCGTCGATAGATACCGCTTCAGGGGCATAACGTGCCAGATTCCCAAATTCACGACTATATGCATCCACAGTCAGTCTTCCTTGGGTGAAATTGCAGAACTCTTCCCTCTTGCGATCCATGAGACCTTCCAGAATGTGATGCTCACGGAAAGCCTCACTGAATTCAGCCCAAGTAGTAATTTGGCCGACCGGGCGCATAGCTTCGAAGTTTTCCCACCAAAGGCTAGCAGGGCCTTCGAGGTGATAGGCAGCATAAGTAACCTTGTCGGCTTCGGCTATGTTGGCAGAACGTAGCTTGCGGGTAATATTGCGAAGCCAGTCATCCACGTCGAGGGGCTCGACAGAATGGTTAAACTTTGGTGGGTACAGCTTGATAAAGTCATTGATTGACACCAAGTCATATCGCTGATGGCGTGCAGTGTTCTGCTCAATCCGCTCTAGCAGGCGGTTAGTCTCATGCTTGTTTCTTTCCGCCTCCAGCATCACTTCGGCCAGAGAAGGCGGGTGAGGCAGATTTTCACCCCTAGCTGCACTGGCTTCCCCCTGCTCCGGGCCAGCGGGGTTGTTGCGGGTGTTGACCATCCTAGGAGAAAACAAGACAACGGTTTAGGTAAGGATGGCTCAAACTTAGCAAGGAAGTGCAGAATGTAATGGATAACACGGAATGCAGAGATGTTCATCCGTATGTCATGGTAATATAAAACTGCCATATATATACCAACGGTCATACACACCATACATAGTTTAGTACAAGCCCAGGCTACAGTACAACTATGATGAAAGACGTTACATCTCATCAGAGGCATTCCAAGATCCTATACATTATTTGTCTACACCTCCGGAATTGATTACACACAAAGTCATATTCCACAAGTCACGCAGGACAGTGAAGATACAACTATTACAATACTAGTGGTACTACTACTAACTCAGACAGCTCCGTAGTAGTCCTCATAGAAGTCACCTCCATAGCCTGGAAGTTCAACTTGATCATCCGGGAACAGACGGTCCTGAGGAGCTTGTGGACCAAAGGGGCTAGGATGAGGTCTTGGACCAACAAACGGTGGCCTGCGGGGACCACGGGGAGGGGTGATGCCTCCCACATCATGCCAATCCACCATGTCTGGCAGAGCAGATCTCACAGGATACAGATCCCTTGTATCCATACATCCTGCTTGCACCGCAGGTGCAAACCGAGTCAATGTGGCCCAATGATCAGCATGGGTGTTGAAAAGCTCCAGCCTCAAGGCTCGATTCTATCGGTCCTTATCTTCGAGCATCTCGGCAGTGGTACGAGTTAATGAGTCCTCCTGAGTGGAGTCAGCATAGATAGCCTGAAGATACCCTTGCGCTCCTGGAAGTGAAGCTGGCATGTAACGGAAGTCAGTGTTCCGAAGCAGGCCAGTCTGAACTCGCATGATGGTCATCATGGAATAGGCAGCATCCTGCACAGCCATCTCAACAGTAACCCCGAGTCCATAGGAACAGTGGAGGGGCTCGGTAGATCCAGGATAAGAAGGAAATATCCTGACGGTGCAGAAATATTGGCTTTGATTAAAGTCTCGGAATTGCTCTTGACAGTGTATTCAGGATACCAACGGTAACCCGTCTCGATCATTACCCAGACTAACATAGCAGTATGACCGGGCACATCAAGGCACCGGGTCAGGCGAACCACTTGGTTTTGAGCACGAGTGGCCATCTGAAAGCACAACCACAATGCAAAGACAGTAGAATTTCTAGGGAAAATTAGACAGCATAACAGCTGTAAATGCCCAGAAAAAGATTTGAGACATCCACAATAGTTTGCAATACCACTCAACAACATCATATCAAGGTTCTGATTCAACTGGCAGCATACTACAAGTAGTAGAAACTGTACTGAGGCTTGTAACAACAATCCTATAAGCTACTACGGATTAGTAACACGTGAACCTGATAGAAGAAGAGAGCCTGGTCCTTAACCCACGTTGAATGAGAAGAGAATGACTCAGATCAGAGGGCATAAGGTAAAGGAGTAAAAGAGCCTTACGTTCCCTCCCACAATCAATTCCCCTACATATAACTAAAGCATTTCTAGACTCGACATCGACCAGTTTGGCCCAACGAACCTACAGGCAGTCCGGCTCTGATGCCAACGCTGTCAGGACCCCGATTCCAAGTCACATCGATCTAGCCGGTAACACCTCATATCACATTGCGACCTCACACACGGTATTCCACGGGTGTCGCCTTACCATGGCCCGGGACCGTTTGCGCCTTTTTGGCTCACGTATATGATAGTGTCGCTAGCATCCATATGACAGAGAACCCGGGCCGACATGGCTAGTCGTGAACCCAAAGCGGCACAGACCTATGGAGACAGGCATACATGAATCACAGCGAGCATGTCGGTCATCAGCGAGTGAATCCGGGCTGTAGCACTGGGCTAATAGGACTCCACTAGTAAAATAGTTTTCGCACACGAGTCCACTACTCACCAACACAATACTCCACTCCACCGGGGATCCTCCCTCGTCATCCTACGAGAGGGCCATCCTCGGTACTCACACTTATCTTGAGTCTTTTAGTAGTAACCATTAACTTGTCTATGAACTGTACAGGCAACCAAGTAGTCCTTTATCGCGGACGCGGCTATTCGAATAGTTTATACCCTGCAGGCGTGTACTTCTTCATATACGCTTTCACCACTTACCGCCGTTTACACGACATGTACTCGACAACCTTCAAGAGGAAGCCCAACGAGGGTGTCGGCCACGGCCTACCCGAACACTCAAGTCTCTAGTCCAGGTGTATCGCCTATCCAGGTTCCATCCGCAGGGAGTCCGGCCGAGGTTTCCACATACGGCCCCAAACGATGTGAACAGGGTTCCCGAGACACCAAACGGGTGACACGGTACACCGTGCCATGGTGTATCTACCGCAACATAGCCCACCCCTAGGGTCAGCGCTACGCACGGCCGCCAACACATAACCTACAAACACCAGAAACTATTTGCAACTCCTGGACAGAGTACTAGGGTGATTAAGAAGCCGAGAGGGTCCATTGGTTTTGGGCCCAATGTACGGTAGTAACTGCATCTTCAATCACACATACAGATCTCAGTTCTTATGGACGGCCTCAATGAAACAACCCACCATGTACTCCTACATGGCCTCTCATCGATACCTTTACCAAAACATGTTCAACACATCCCTCATATTACCGACATAATCATTTCACTCTAGCCCATCACCCAGATGAACCAGACCTGACACAACTCTAAGCATAGCAGGCATAGCAAGGTAGGAATCACATACATGGCTCAATCAACTCCTACACATGCTAGTGGGTTTCATCTAGTTACTGTGGCAATGACAGGTCATGCAGAGGATAAGGGTTCAATTATTGTAGCACACAGCAGTTTGAATCGCGTTGTCTTAATGCAGTAAACAAGAGCAGAAGCGAGAACATGGGTTTGTATCGGAATGATCAATGGGTTGCTTGCCTGTTGTAGTGATAGTAGGGTACTGCCCTTCAGACGGATACTCGGGGTTATCCTCGGAGGCAGAACCTACCACGAAAGAGACACCGAACATAATCAACACATGACAATATGCAACAATATGATGCATGCTATGACATGGCAAAATGAATGTGTCTTGGCCTAATGCAAGCTAAAACAGGATGGAATGAACTCATTTGAATCAAAGATTCAAATGTTAGCTCATTTAACATGGCCTTATTAGTGCATTACCTTATTCTGCTTAAACAGCAAGGTTAACTTGTTTTGTCATGCATGAAACCACTACAGATGGATAGATTGAATTTTTCTGATCATTTTTCTTATATAAATCTTTGCATTTGGAGCTATGGTTGATTTTCTATGATTTTTAGAAGTTTTGGCTATTTTCTGGAATTTCCTATTAAAGAATAAATCCAGTAATTGAATTAATGCGTCAGCATGACATAGGTGTGACGTCAGCGGGTCAACTGGGTCGGCCCGGTCAAACCTCACTGGTGGGCCCTGTCTATCAGTGAATAAACTAATTAACAGAATTAAATTAGCACTAATTAACTGTCAGTGGGGCCTGGGCCCACATATCAGTGACTAAACTAATTGAAATTAGTTAAAACTAATCCTAAACTAATTAGCAGACCGGCCCCACCTGTCATAGACTCAGGGGGGTCAACCTGGGCCCACACGGGGGTCAAACAGGGTTAACTCGCCGGCGTCTAGCCGCCGACGAGGCCAGACGCGGCGGAGCGATGCGGGATTTGCACTCCGGCGACCAAAAGGACGGCGGAGACTATCTACGTGATGCGGGGAGGAAGCCGCGTCGAGTGGTGGTAGTGGGTGGAGTTGGGGTGGCCGGAAATGTCGCCGGCGACGAGTTTGGCGGCGGCCGGAGCTCGGGTGAGGATGAACTAGTCGCTAGGGGGCACGGGGAGGCGCGAGGTTTGGTGTGTTGAGCTCCTGGAGGTGCGGTAGGACTAGTGGACAAGGTGGCGTGGTCGTTGGGTGGCCGGAGCCTCGTCGGCGACGAGCTCCGCGGCGGTGCGTGCAGGTGATCTACGTGCAGTCGCTACGGGGCTCGAGAGAGAGAACGGAGAGTGTGGGGAGGTGGCTGAGCTCACGGGGGTCTCGTCGAGGCAGTCGGAGAGGTCGGGGATGAGTTGATGCGGCGGGGCGGCGAAAGGGATCTCCGGTGGCCGGAGTTGAGGGCGAGCTCGGTGCAGCGTCTCCGGGGCAAGCGAGCACTCGGGGCTCGACCCACTCGATGTAATCAACGACGGCGGAGCTCGTGGACACGATGACGCGGTGCGAGGACGACGGAGGGCACGGCTACGACGATGGTGTGGCGACAGGGGCGTCAGCCATGGTGGGGAACGGCGAAGGGAGAGAGACAGGAGGAATGGCGTGTCCAGAGGCTTCGGGGTGCGACGTGGAGGCGTCCAGGCGTCCAGGGCGCGGGCAGCAAGCAGGTGACGCCGTGGCAAGCTCGGGCACGCCGGCGTCACCTCCCTGCCTGCCTGGCAGGGAAGAAGCAGGTGGCTGGCACGGGCCAACACAGTGCTGGGCCGCCAGGTGGGACGGCTGGTGAGTTAGCTGGGCTGCGCCAGGTAAGTTTCTCTCTCTCTCTCTCTCTCTCTTTTCTGTTTTTCTTATTTATTTATTATTTCTGTAACTTCAGGGCTTTATTAAAAATGCCAGGGCATTACCATAAATCATAAAATTAATCATGGCCACTGCTTAGAATATATCCAGCAGCAAACATTTTAGTTTATGATTATTTGAGCATTTAAAATATTTTATAGCATTTAAATGCCCAAATGCAAATACCATAAGGATTAATCCAATGACCTTAGATGTCCTAGAAAAATGTGCACCACTTTTTTCAAAGGTTTTAACCCAAAACAAAAAGGGTGGGCTTTTTAGAAGGGCATTTCAGGTTCATTGAAAAAGTTTTTAGTAAACCCTAGTTGTTCCAGGGGGGTGCTGAGGTTCTGTCATCCCCATTTCAAATTTAAAAGGAATTTAAACATGATGCACACTCTAATGCTTGAACTAGCTAGGGTGTGACATCTTAATTCCTTCACACTTTGATGATGGAATATTTGCTCTCTAATTGCAACATAGGTTCAAATGATGGAACATTTGATCTTTTTGCTTATTCAAATTATGCGTTGATGGAATGTGTGAGGATGAACAATTATCAGTGACTTTACTAAACCCCATGTACTATAATTCATGACAGCCATTTTAGAACATTGCCACATTCAATATTTGGTATAATTGGCACATGGGCACAGCATGTTGCACTTGCCCACAGCATAGACAAGTGTTGCAGCATGTCTCAAGCAACACTGAAGCGCCATTTGTGATCATTGCACCATCGAAACAACAACTGAACATGAAGGAAGAATTCACCACCAATAAAGTTAAGGCCACACATATATAGATAGCATTCTAGGTTACCACCATAGGTAGCAGGCAGTTCACAACAGATCCAGTTCAAACACACAATACATTACATTACATTACATTAATATAGCAAGTTTTCAAGCAGTTCAGACCCAGATGCAGCTTTCCAAAAGTAAAACATCATCAAATATACTGATGATGAGTACGGCTTCCAGCTTCCGATGATCAGCATGATGTACGACTAGAGGTCAGGGTTTCTCAGGACCTTCAGGAGGGCAGAATGCTGACCAATGATCTTGTAGTCATGACTGGAGATCGATGTAGCCCGGCAATGTTCCATCAGATGCTCCAATAACCCAGACCTGGGCTTGGGCTTGCTGCAGTAGGGGCACCGGTACTTTTCATTCCTCCAGTTGTAGTACTTAGCAGGTCCTTGGACCCTGATCTTCAACACCTCCTTCTCTTTAAAGGACTCGATGTTCCCCTCGACCACATCATCTCCAGATTCATACTGCACACATTAATGACTGACATTAATACATTATGCATTCAAAAACTATAAACACATAATACTAACTCAATGCAGAAATAACATTTCAACTAGGCCTTACCTTGTACGGCTCATCTTCATCAGACTCATATGGGTAGAACCCAGTCTTGTCCCACTTCCTCTTGTTGCCCAGAAGATCCTCCTCCTCCTGCTATATTGTCAAACATGCACATCAATTACAATGAATTGAATTGCAGTTCACAGAATGTCATTACAAACAAAATTGTGAATATGAACCACATTGGTATGTTGCAAGTGAGCAAATGCTTTCCTTATAAATACAGAATCTAAGCAATCAATCAACAGATAAATGATGTCCTTCATAAATGCTAATGAAAATGCAAGCTGGATTCTTGACATTCCCTGGATTAACCCAACACTTTTCTTTTGAGGGAATTCCCCCCCCCCCCCCACACACACACTACTTAATGGAAACATATAGCATATTTTGTTGCTAGGATCCTGCCTTGGAATGTTTACTTCACACTTTACATATAGTATATACTAATTATAGAAGCCAACTACAAATTTTAATATGCACAAATTACTGTTTTTGGGATAATGCAGCAAAGCTCCTACATATATCAACATAATGCAGTAGTTAATTAGGTACAACTTCAACTATAAATGCATACATCTCCAACAAACATCTAAAATTTCATTACTTACCTAAACAACAACAAATTATACTATAGATGAATCTTGTATAATCTAAATCAATTCATTGGCACATCTTAATTAATGCATTCCAAATCAAATATGTTTTCATCCAGTATCATTGAACCACAGATCAAATCAAATAATCATAAATGTCAGCAGCATTGAACTACAGATCTAATAATCATATGACATCTATCTGACCTTAAATTCCCCCTTAAATAAGGTATTCATCCTCATACTAATTAAATTCTAACAAGCAAAAATTCAACTACTAATCTAATAAGCATCTGAAAAAACCCCAAGATGCTTTTATCTCTGAAGCAACGTCATTGCAGAGGATGTTCAATGCTGTCAATATCTCTGAAGCAACGACAAAATTCCACTATTAACCCAAAGTAAATAAGAATAGACTGCCCCTTCCCCTCGACCACACTTCCCCTCTCCTTCAGAAGCCCCAATCCAGCACAAAAAAATCCAGCCCTTGAGAAGCTCTTTTTGATTAACATGACAACACCCAGTACATGAGCACATCCTTCACTATATTTACAACCAAACTAATGCACCATCTAATCACCTCACGTAGACCATGCACAACTCATCTCATAGCCTCTGCCTGACAGGCATCAATCAAGCATCAAATAACTGCAACTATGAAAACATGCATCAATCAAGCATCTAAGAATTGCAACTATGACAGCCATAATCCCTAGAACTAAGCATCCATTTAATTAATCATCAAGCCAAAGAACTAAAGCAGGCACCAACCCAAACCAATACAGAAGTATATATTTGACTCCAAACACCTAAAGAATTGCAAAAATTCCACTACTAATCTAATAAGCATATGAAAAAACCCCATCCCTCAATCTGGCTACTTCTAACCTAATCTAATAATCATATGTGGTCCACCATTCTTGCACGAATCAAATACAGAAAAACCCTAATGCAGAGAAAACCCTACCTCCAACAAATCTAACCAAACAAAGTTCTGGCCACAAAACACACAATCTAAAAACTACCAACTAAAAGTTAGCCGCAGATACCTTCTGCTCCGCTTCCTCCTCGCCGGAGCCGGCCTCCACCTTCTCCACCTCGTGCGCCTCGCCGGAGCCCGCCCCCACCTTCTGCGCCTCGTCAGAGCCCGCCTCCACCTTCTGCGCCTCGCCGGAGTTCGCCAGAGCAGGCGTATCTGGCTGGACCGCGCCGCTGCGGCCCGCCCCCGCCTTCTCCAGATCTCCAACGGAGGGAGCACCACGCTGGACGTCGGCACGCCCCCTCACAAAGGTGCCCGCATCGACCTGCCGTGCCTGCTCCACCAGATATGCACCCTAATCGAGGCGCTTGCTTCCTGCGTCCGCCATGGCGATGGAGAGGATGCGGTGAGGGAGACGAGGAGGTTGGAAAGGAGAGGGAGTGGGGAGTGGAGAGTGGAGAGAGGGAGACGATGCGGCGGGAGGAAATGGTGGGCGATGCGGCCGGAGGTGGTTGCCGTCCACATTTATATGATGCGACAGTTTTGGCAACTACCCGTGACACGTGCTGCCCCACGCGCGGGCGGCTTCTTTTTTTGAGCATCAGTACAGACACAATCGCTCATATACACGCGCCATATACTCGGGTTGTCTGAGAAGGATTGCAGTCTGAAGAAGATAATAGATTAAATCTGTTGGCTATGGACCCTTGGTATGCCGAGGGGGGATTTTGTAAAAACAATTATTAACTTCGACAAGCTACTTATATTTAATATTGCTTTTGCTGGGAAAATTAAATTTTCTTTTTGAATTTTTTTATTTTGACTTGATCTTGACATTTAAATGCGTAGTTAACTAGTCTTTGGCTTCTACCTCTAAGATAATTCTCTTGCTTTCATCCATGGTCCGATCGAGCGCCGGGACCAAATGGAGATTTCCTAGAGACCCGACCTGACATGGACCCAAGTTCTTTGTTGACAGCTAGACTGAGCATCTTATTGTATGACGTGGTGTTCGAATCCTATCTCAAGGTCGGGTCCAAGACATGGATTTCGCCATCATCCTAAGCCGGGACTGACTCCAGGATCTTGACAGGTGCGTCGTTATGCTCTTTGGCCTGTTCTGACACCCAGTTTAAAAAGACGAGTTCGCCGTGAGAGTCTGCAGCGTATTCCAGTCTCCCGAATCTAACGATCCATCCTAGGGTGTGGTTCTTGATCTGGCAGAGGTGGCAAGCTGAATCGGCGAGGAGGGTGCCGATGCCGAAGACAAGAGATATCCCGATAGGTAAGTCATGCTTGAGTCGACTTAGTCGTCAATCTGGAGCGCTGTCGGACCACTGTGACTACTCAGAGGGACCTACATGGGCCACCAGTGATGGAGTTAAATCCATCAGATCTCAGGTAGGGGGTCCCAAACAGGGAGCTTTGGTGTGATGCTAATAGGAGACATGGATTTATCCAGGTTCAGACTCTCTCGAAGAGATAATATCCAACATCCTGCTTTGACCGTACTGATTTTGAGGGAGTATAGATTACATGTTGATCTACTGCGAGATTGTTGTGTGTTGTCTACGAGCTGTCCCCCTTGACTTATATAGATACTGCGGAGGGGGGGGGGGGGGGGGGGGGGTCCTAGAGTTTATACATATATAGGTCAGTTATTCAAAGGTAATCCTGGTGTAGACGACTTCTAAATGTTGAAGTGTGCGCCAAGTCTACAGCAACATTCCTTAGCACCACAGGACCGACGAACGTGGCCCACCAATAAATCATCATGGGTTCCTCAAGCCGGCCCTCCTAGTCGAGAGACGATGTGGTTAGCACCTCCTAGTCCAGCACACCATCACTTACCCATTTTGTCGCAGTTGCAAGTCCATCTTCAACACACAACTGGGGTGGGGGTGACCTTTTTTTTCTTAATTGCAACTCCACTCTCGATACGCAACTTGGGGACCCGACCTATTATTTTCCTAGTTGCAAGTCCATCCTCTTTGTTTTTATTTTTACTTTTTTCTTTATCTTTTTTTATTTTTTATTTTAAAATTCATGATTTTTTTAATGCATGTTGCATGACCATTATCGAACATGCAACTACAAATGTCTCTCTCACCTTGCACCTACATGTGTCGTCCCCACCCTGCAACAGCATGTCTTCAAGTAATTGCAACGTGCATGTCTTTAACATTTTTCCAATACATGGTTAACATTTTTACATGTTTCCGAAATACTCTTTCCAAATACATGTTGTACATTTTCCGTATATATCTGTAAAAATATTTATACAGGATGGATCCTTTTCAAATACACAATTAACATATTTTTTAATATAAGTTTTGAACATCTTTTCCATTATGTGTTAAACATTTGTTTCAATACACACTGAACGTTTGTTTGAATGATACGAAACATTTTTTTATACTACGCGAACATCTTTCACATTTGCGTAAACATTTTTAAAAGAAATTCACATACATTTTTTGAACTGTGTGAGCATCTATTATATATCACGAACAATTGGGAATGTTATCAACATTGTTTCAAGTTACGCTAACAAGAAATTTACATTGCGTTAACATTTTTCGAATTCACGGTGAACATTTTTAAAACATGTGGACACTTTTCTAAAAGTTACATGAACATAAAACATGTAATGTTTTCATGTATCTCTAATTTATACATGGACTAGGCAATTGCCCGTGTGTTGCAATGGGGCATAAATATCCTATTAATTTCACATCAATCATGTTTGGTGTAGGATCCTCGTGCACATCAAATAGCATTGTCAATTGTTTTTATATTGAAATCCTCCTCCTCCTCCTTTTCCTCCTGTGATCTTCGTCTCCGCAATCCATCCTCACCATTGTCGTTAATGGTACATCCGGTTTACAATCCTCCAACCCTCCGACAATACCAAGATATGTTGCGAATGGACAAGCACCAAGTCAACATAATGATTAGTGGGCAATTTTAGCATGCTCCCTCTTACCTCTCCTTTTTCACATGAGAGGTAAGAGTTCATAATAGACCTGAACCATTGATTTGATTAAACAGTGGTCAGATTAACTCTTACCTTCTTACCTCCCATGTGAAAGAGGGGGTAAGAGGGATTGCGTTCCTTAAAATCTGACATCAAATAATTTTTTTTGTAGAAATGCTTTTTGATTCATAGCTATTACAAATGTAGAAAAAAAATAAACCTTTGAAAGTGTGTGGTACGTGGTTTGCTTGCAGATACTCTTATATGTCTAGCTTTTAAACATACTGTAAGATTCATTGTGCGTGATGCATCAGATATATCAAAACTGAAGTTGTATGGATGGATATGTAATTGATCCAGTGCTGCATGGATAAAAAATATTCAATGAAATGTACGCTCACGGGCCGCGTTATCTAGACCGTTCACATCCATCAACAGCATGCGAAAAATATTGTAGCGAAGCCATCTATGTTGAACCCCGCAGTTTCGAATCTACATCTTATATGCCCATCACCTTGGCACTCAATAGCGAAGCCGGCGACTGAATTTGCATAGTGAAATAAAGCATAATTTACTAACCTTTCTCATTAACAGAACATTTGAATTCAACCATAAGAACTCTTTCACCAGCCTAATCTAAGTTAATTTGTCAGGTGTACAAGTACCTGATGTCGGGGACAGGAGTAACGCCACACACACGGAGCAGCTAGACGGGCGCCCAGCAGCTACAGCTCGGCCTAACCACTTGGGCGAGCAGGCGTCCAGGGCGAGCGTTTGATCAGGCAACACTAATGTGTTGATGGTTCAAGGAAGCACCCATTCATCGTTCATACACATGCATCTAACTAACTATTACGATGTGTTCACGCCTGTACTGCTGGTAGGGCATACGATAGTTGTGCTCCTGTAATCCATTTAGTGAAAACAACAAGTAGAAAAATTGAGTCGAAAAACCTCAGAAATACAATGCTGGCGGGACAATTTCCAATGGAGAAGAAATCAATGGAAATCTTGCCAGCCACCACATCGGCACGCACACGCGACAGCCACAAGGACATGCCGTCGTCCTTCCCGTACAAGACCGTGGAGGAGCCGAGGAGGGGCCTCGTCGCAGCCACCGCGCTTTGCAGGCGTGCAGCGGCGACATTCCCCGCAGCACCCCTGCTCCAGCGGCACCCTACACACCACAAACCTTTTCACAGATCCGGCAGCTACCTTGATAGGGCTATCAACTGTGACACCTTTTGTGCTACCTGGAGATGCACGGGCATTGCCGGCGGCGGAGCGGCCGACGGAGGGCATGCAGAGGGAGGCCGCCGAGCAGCAGGCCACGGTGGCGGCATGGGCAGCGGCGCGAAACAGCTGAGACATTGGCGTTGTGGCATATCGGTGAATACTGGTGGCGGAGGCGGCGGCGCCCGCGCTCGCGTCGATCATAGGACGAACGGCGGGGGCGGCTGCATTCTCTCACGTGCGCCAGAGGAGGATCGGCAGCTGCAGCGGCTGCTCGCGTCCGTCGATAGGCAGTGTGGTGCGTCGTGTGCGGGTAGTTAGATTGCGATCAGTTTTTTCCCTTCCCTGACTGTAGGACGTGAACTTTCATATTTTTCTCGGCGGAGTACGGTTAGTCAATGTAAATTGCTAAGTACACACAGAACGGATTAGATCAAGGTTAGCGGTTCGGTTCAGTTTAATGGGCCTAATCATGCGGTGGTAATGGGTTCGTGTATATTTGTGGGGTGTGTTTAAAAAGGTTTATGGTCCAGTTCTTTTGGCAACTTAAAATTAAGCTGCCCCCTCTCCGGCTTTTCCCATAAGCCGCATCTCTTGTTCATTGAGGTTTCTAAACTAGTTATGGGATGCCGCTTTCCTCCTTATCCTCTCCTTCACTAGACTTGCTCTGTCATTTTTCCGCTCCCCCTGTTTACCACTCTCTCTGATGCATTAATGGCGAGGTGCTGCCGCGGCTGTCGTGATTTCCTGACGGGGTGTTGGCATAGTTTGCGAGGCGTGCAGTGCAGAGTGGGCCTCGTGATGGGGGCGGTGGAGAATTGTAAGCAGCTGTCGTGGGTGGCACTGAAGCGGGATTTGTCAGGGGCGAGAGCAGGGGAGCTGAGGTGGACATAGCTGGTGCGGCTAGAGCATGTGGCGTGAAGGCAGCGATTCGTGGTGGCACCATGAGTGCGAGGAAGTGGGTGGGGTGGCAGCGCCAAGGCCAGTGAGGCTTAGGCAGATGCGTGCATGGTCACTGTCATCCCCTAGGTCTATTGGTTGGGTGAATCGACAACAGAGATGATCCACACAAAAAGTCGACAACAGAGATGTAGGGCCCGACATCGCGGGGTGGTGGTGGTGGTGGTGAGTGGTGACCTTGCGCAAGGCCGGCACGCATGGGTAAGACCACCACCATGGACAATCTGGTGGAGTCCCTCACAGTCACGGTGATGGCGGTCGACTTCGCAGCCTACCGCGAGGCGGCCATCGGCGCTACAATCGGATCAACATGGCGCTGGTTCGCAGGCAGCGACCTCGACTCCCCTGGTCAACTACTGCTTTCTACGAGAGTATGCATATATTGATGCCTCTATTCTACTAGGGTTACCCTTATAGAGAAACATGAATAAATAATGCTTTTGTTAGGACTGAAATGTGAGTGATGTTTTGCTGAACAGAACAAGAGATGATCCTATAGAGAATTATGACATTTTTGGGTTTGTAATCACCATCTATAACAAATCAGCACATTATTCAGATAAATGTCTATGCCATTATTCCTATACAATGCAAATTCGCACTTTTGTGTCTTGCACCATACGAACGTTCAATGGGCAATGTCATATATCATCTACCGGTTGTAAATGCATGTTTTTGCCATAGAAAAATCAGCCCGTGGAAAATACTCAAGTTAGCTCAAGATCATACCACGACAACTTTTTTTCCATGGAAAATTGTTTAAATTTTTTACCATGGCAAATTCCTATCCCATGGTAAATATCTAAGTTAGCTCCCGGCAAATCCGTTAATGTTGGCATGCAACTTTTTTTCCCACTGCAACTTTTTCATATTTTGTGCTAGGCAAATTCCTATTTTAGCTACGTGAAAAATAGAACCATTGGCAAATACTCAAGTTAGCTCATAGCAAATCCGTTATTTTTTAGCACCATAACTTTTGTTCATGGCGATTTTTTTAGACAAAATAAAACTTGCCATGGCAAAATTATGATGTTTTTCTTACATATGATGGCATGAATTGACTTCTAGGTTTCAATGAATTTTGCAAATTTATGTTCTCTTATACATGGATAATTAGATCTCATGGCAATTTCATTTTCATGGATATGGCAAATTACTTAGGTCAACCATGGCATGTTTTTGATCATGGAAGATTTAATCCCTACTCTGTGGCAAATTATGGTAGTTTTATTTTAGGTACCATGATAATTTTATTATTCAGATGATGGAAAAAAATTAAATTGGACTATGGCAATTTCAATTTATGTACCATGGTAAATTTATTGTTTAGATCATGGCAATTTTATAATTTATGCCATGGCAAAAATAATAATTCTGCCATGTTAGTTTAACTTTTGGTCATACGTATTTTTTTCCTATAAATAATGACAAATTTATTCATTTGAAATTGGTACTTTTATTACCTAAACCATGGCAATTGTTATTACTTAGACTAGTGTTGTTTATTGAAGGTAGCATGGGAAAATTTGTTTTTCATGAACCTTTCCATTTTTAGCCATGTGTCTATGGGAGATATATTTGTTATAGTAAGGCAAGTAATTTTAACATAAGATTGCAATTCTTTTTCATATTACATATATTTTAATAATTACACCATGACAATTTTGGTAATAAGACAATGGTAGCTTCATTGTATGTAGCATGACAATCTTCTTACTTTCAATTTTACTGGCTAGGCCATGGTGGGATTTGTGTAGGTAGCATGGAAAATTTTATTTCCCGTGCACCACTCAATTTTTTGCCATGCTATGTAAAATAACTTCTTCATATACTATTATAAAAATAACTTAACATGGCTATTCTTTTTTACGTGTTGTACCAAACCTTTCTTGTCATTTTCCCCAAAAGTTCCCATGTTTTTTTATAGAGGAAACAAGGCAAATTCTAAAATTTGTCTTCTTTTATGTTCAAAGAATTTTTTCCAAAAAATTGAAAAAAAAACTTAGTGTTGTCCCAAGATTTGCCACGTGTGTTAGAGAAAAAATATCATGTTTACTTTCTTTAATCACGAAGTTCTAAATGTAGCCTTGTTGGCTTTTTTTGTTCAAAAAAATCATATTGTCTTTTGGATTTTGGATAAAAAAATTAGTGCAAAAATAGGCAATCGGGCTATCTGGCCTTTTTTTGTTCTAGACCATTGGATATGTGCTAGATGGGCCAGCAAAAATATCAACCAGAGTATTTTATTTGATAATGATTTGGACTGGTTCCCACAACGACTATTCTTCATTCGATTGATCAGTCTTTCCAGCGAATGATCCGTTCGATCCGGTGCCTCCTAGATAGAACGTCATTTCAGTACTGGAATACCTTTTTTTAACTATTTTCCTTTTCTTTCCTTTTTAAACAAGTTTTAAAAATACAGATAGGTATTCTATTTTTTTTATCAGACGACTGACTTTGCCTCGATCGTGCGACTGGGAAGGCCATCGATCTGGATCCTGACCAGATAGGCGAAGCCTAACATCGTCCTAAAAAGAAGACTTGCACTACTTATAATAGAATTTAAAATAACTAGCGCACGCGGTTAGTTTATTCCTAGGTAAGAATGGATCAGGTTTGTTATTGACTAGAACCGAATTGTGTGAACACTCTCACACACATAGACCAAAAAGAAAATATTATAACTTGTGTATAAAGTTCTTTCTAAAATGGTATGTAATTTTAAAAAGATTGCTTACAAATTAAAAAAAACACATGATCTACTTTTCTCATAAAAAATTTAGAACACGATGAACATTTCAAAAATCATGATAAAATTTTTAATACACAATAAAATATTTAAGATACAGGATATTTTAAATAATTCTAAAACTTTTAAAAAATACACTATAAATATTTCTAAAATGCATTTTGAATATATTTTTAAGGCAAGCCTAATATTTTTTAATAAACTGTGAATATTTTATAAACAGTAAATATTTTTAATACACAGTACATATTTTCTAAATACATAATGAATATTTTTTTGAGCAACATGCTATTTTTAAATTCTGGATGATGGTTTTATTAATACACTGATCTTTTTTAAAATAAATATTGAATATTGTTTTCCATACAGGATAAACCTTTTCAAAATATACTATAGTCATTTTTAATACACTATAAATATTTTTAAATACATGGTGAACATTCTTAATACATGAGGAATATTAGGAAACTTATTATTATTATTCATTAATTTGACAAAAAAAGAAAATGGATTAAAATTTGAAAATTGGTAAAGAAATACAAAAGGAAAGCAATGGAAAATGATGAAACCAAAAATAAATAAATTTGAAAATTAAAAGAATGAAAATAAGAAAGGAACAGAGCGACATGGAACAGCCGGATAATCGGAGAACTAGAAAAATCCGTGTGCAAGAAACTACGGGGTAACTATCTCTTGCTTCATGCGAGATAGAAGGTTCTCTCGCTTGATACGAGTACTAGGTGCTACAGTAACAAGTCGGCCCCTTTTTCGCACACTGATATCCTTGTCGCTCAGTTCGCTTGTTCACTTCAGTTTTTTCTTTTTCAGTTTGTTTCTGTTTGTCTACGGTTTTCTTCGTTTCTTCAATTGTTTTTTCTTTCAGTTTTACTTTTTGGTTATACTTGAATTTTATTTGTTTTCACCGGTTTTCTTTGGTTTTTTTACTTTGTTGTACTTTAGCTTTCTTTGTTTCTTCATCTGTTATTTTGGATTTTCTTTTTGTCTTCATTATACTTCGGTTTTCTTTTTTTTCTTCACCAGCTTTCTTTGGTTTTTCATTTTTTTTCTTTTGTTCTTTGTTTTCTTTTAGATTTTTTCGTATCTTTCTGGTTTTTCATCAGTTTTCTTCATTTTCTTTGTTTCTTACTAGGTTTTTGCTATTTTTAATTCTTTTTATAGTGGTTTCTTTGGTTTTTTCTTCTTAATTCTTCTTTGGTGGTTTTCCTTGGGTTTTTTCTGTTGACTTGCTATTTTATTCTTGGGTTTTCATTAGATTCTTCATTTTTATTCTGTTTATATGGAAAAATGATGATCGTGTATTTTTTAAATGTTAAACATATATAAAAAAAGGTTCCTGATGTACATAAAAAATGTACAACATGCATTAAAAAAGTAGACACCAAAAACATATATTTTCAAAAACTAATTCTATGTTCAAAATATGTTAAACATATATAAAAATGTTTCGATGTATATTAGAAATTTAAATTGTGCGTTAATTTTTGCCATTAATTAAATGTTCCACATATGTTCAATTTTGTTTTATACATGTTTAACATTTTTTGTATACCTGAACTACATTCTCTCTATATATTTAATATTTCTTAAATACGTGATCAACATTCTTTTCATGCACATTGCATATTTTTTGTATACATTTGCCAAATAGATTGGAACATTGTTTCTATACATATTTAACATTTTTAAATGCTTTATCAAAAAAATTATATACTTCAGTAACATTTTTAAAATGAATGATTAAGTTTTATAAATACACGATCAAATTTCTTTCTTACATATTGTATACTTTTTGTATACATGAGAACCATTTTTTCTATACACATTTTACATTTATGAAATGCTTGATTAATTTTTTGGAATACTTGATTAACATTTTAATCAAATGGTTAATTAACATTTTTTAAGTACGTGATCAACTTTTTCATACACATTGTATACCTTTTCTATACATGAGAAACATTTTTCCTGTAGACAGTAAACACATTTCAGATGCTTGATTAATATTTTCCTCGATAATTCCCTTATTGGGTTCTCCCACACGGGGGCGCTTGTAGGTCATGCACCCTTAGCAGTCATAGCCTGCGAGAAATAGATTTTGTGTAGTCTGTAGAGACAGGAGAATTACATGGGCATTTGTGGCAAGACATGGCCACATGAAAAATGACCTTACATGTTGGGCACTCAAATCCTCTAAAAGCCAAAAGCTCATACAAAAAATTGTCAAAAATGTTGAATAAAAAACAATTAAAGCAAGGTTCGTTCCGCTGTTGTAACTTCACACATGCTATTTTTAAACATTTTTCATAGGAAGGCTAATAGGGTAGCGCATGAACTTGCTAAACATGTTGAGGGGTACCATAATATTGTTCGGTAGGGTGACCCCAGCATATTTACTTACTATTCTTTTGGATGTCGTAACTGCTATTCCCAAGTAATATAAATTATCACGATGGATTTTCCTTTAAAAACATCGCACTATCAAGTTTGGGAGTTACTTTATCGAGGTCTTTTGAGAGTGTTTGGACTCCCTCCGCTCCAGACTCAGCTCGCGGAGCTGGCGCAACTGCAGGGTTAAAATAGTGGAGCTGGAAATTAGGTGCTCTCCAGATTCTTTAATTCCACGGAGCCGGTTGAAAGCCAAACATGCCCTAGGTTTGTGCTATAGTCACGGAAAATCCCATCTGCCGCTTGATTCGCACACAGCGAGCGATCAGCAAGTGACATTGGCAGGCCCAATTATAAGTAAAGGACACACTACTGTACCATCCACTTTTGGGACGTTCTAGGAGGTTCTAGTTGTTTTTTCTGGTTTTAGGAACATTCTAGAAGGTAAGGGAAGGTTCCTGTTCCAGTATTAAGACTTTTTCTTTTTCTTTTTTTCATGTTGCCTTTTTTCTATTCTATCGTTTTTGTGTTTTCCATTTTCCTTTTTATTTTTTATTGTCTTTGTTTCATTTCTTCTTTTCTTTCCTTTTTTTATTTCATTTTGACTTTTACTTTTCAACAGATCTTCAGAACTTTTAAAAAATGTTCGCACTTTTGAAATTCATTTTTTCTCTGAAATGTTCCTTTTTTGAATTTTTGTTCATCAATTCCAAAAAGACTAGAATTTTAATTTATTTTTCTAGAAAAATGTTTGAAAATCAGAAAAATATAGAATTTCTATTTTAAAACATGTTTGCATTTTATTTTTTGTTCACAAATTCATAAAATGTTTGTGAATTTCAAAAGATGTTCCCACTTTCAAAATTTGTTAGTAAATTAAAAAATTGTCCATGTTTCCAAAATTTGTTGGCAAAACAACAAATTGTTCGGAGGATCTCAAAAAATGTTCACCTTTGAATTTTTGTTCCCAAATTTGAAAAATGTTCGACAATTTCACTCTCCAAATATGTTCACGAATAATTTCAAAATATTTTCATCAATTCAGAAAAAAAATTCAGGGAATTTTTAAAAAATTGCATCTTGATAAATTATTTCGTGATTTGAAAACAAATTGGATTATTAATTTGTTTTTGTTTTCTCAAAAATGTTAGCATTTTCAAAATTTTATTCTTAATTTTAAAAAAGTTCTTCCTTTGAAATTTGCTTCTTTTAAAAAATTGTTTGGGTTTCATGAAAAGTTAGATTTTTTATAAATATGTTCAGGAATCAGAAATATTTTGTGTTTTAAAAAATAGTACTGTTTTCAAAATGAAAATCACAATTGTGGCTTATAGTTAATATACATGGGTCTGCCGTTTTAGACACCTAATCAAAGTAATGATGGTGGCTAGCAACTGGGTCACTAGAAAGAAGACCTCGGTTCAATCCCTCACACAGAGTTGTGCTTATGGGAATTTGTGCTGCGTGGGTTTAAATTTGCCGGTGTCGTTTAGTTCTTTAAGTACGCTGCCAATCTAATACTAAAACTTGCCTCACGTAGTGCTAGCACGGTGCGCAAGCTTGCGCTACTTGCAGGACGCGTGTTCGATTCCCAGTGCCCGCACGTTCCTTTTTCTTCTTTTTATCACGTCGCTAACGCGTGCCACCCCGTGCACTGCAAATGGGCCGGCCCAGGTGAGCGGCGTATAGGGGGGTCCCTATAGTCATCTCAATCTCACTATACGACATGTAGCTTCTAAATTCCAGAGTTTGCACCAGTCAGGCCCACACAAAAAGTGACTTGACCTATTGGACACCCAAATCCACTAAAAAGCCTAAAAGCTCATAGAAAAATCATTAAAGTGCTGAATCCACATGAAAAATTCAAGCAATTCCCATGTTTATTCTCGAAGGGCCAAAGGCCGATCTTTATTAGAAGGAGAGAAACAGTACAAAGACAGCCATACAACACCACAAGCAGTCCAGGAGTTCTGGGCCTGCCGGCAGGTGAGCAAAGAAAACAAGCGCCGGAGAGGGTCCAGGCTAAGAAACTAAATCAGTCACACATCCGGCTGATCTTCACATTCCAAGGTCTTCTCTGATAAGATCTAGGACCCTCTCCATATTACAAGCAGTATGCTGAAAAGTTCTCGCATTCCGCTCCTTCCAGATCCTCCAATGGATGAGGATGTCAAATAGTGTCGAAGTTCCGTCGCACTTGCTTGGGAATTGTCCTCCTTGCCGCGAGCCACCAGTCTTCTGTGCTGTCAAAGCTGCTGTCCGGGATGGGGAAATCCACCGTAGACCATTGTTTGAAAAGGTTCCAAAGCTGCTGGGTAAAACTGCAGTGAATAAAAAGGTGGTAGCAGCTCTCTGGCTCCACAGAACAAAGCGTGCAATCCCGATTGGACGGCCAACCTCTTTTCTGAAGATTATCTGCCGTAAGACACTTCTTTTGAATGACAAGCCACATGAAGAACTTGCAACGTGGGGGTGCTTTGGACTTCCACAGGGGTTTGTAACAAGCAAACCTAATTCCAGCCATGAAGAACATCTTATAAGCCCTGCTGACTGTGAATTGGTGGTGTTCTGTCATCCTCCACTCAAGTCGATCCTGGGCCTCCAAATCAAGTACAGTAGCTCCTGCCATGTCCCAGACCCATAGGTACTGCACCAAGGCTTGGACTGTCAAGCCGCCTTGGATGTCCTTAAGCCATCTTCGATTGTGCAGCGCATCACAGACTGACAGTTTGGAATCTTTCACAAATGAAAACAAGGCTGGTGCCTGCGAGGCAATGCTACGCCCTTCCGGAGTCCAGTTGTCAGTCCAAAACCTGGCAGTGTCACCTCTCCCCAGAATCACTCGACCTGCAGCCGCAAGGATAGCAGAGGCATCCTTATCTTGCTGGTCCAGAAATAATTGCCACGGGCGTTCTTCCGCGTCCCATCTTAGCCACTGCCATCGACACCGGAGCGCAATCCCAAAGTCTTTCAGGTTCAAAAGACCGAGGCCTCCCCATTCCTTGGGTCTGCAAACCCGGGCCCAGGGAACTAGGCAATGGCCTCCATTGATTTCCTCCTCGCCTCTCCACACAAAAGCTCTACATCTCCTGTCTATAATCTTTAGAGCCCACGCCGGTAAAGGGATAACAGCCAAGAAATGCATCAGAAGAGCCAACAAAACCGAACCCGTCAGTGTCACTCTGCCTGCTGGAGCCAACAGTTTGGGTTTCCACCCTTTCAACTTGCTGGAGAACTTGTCAATCAGGGGCAGAATATCTTGAGCGGAAGACCGAGGTACTTCAGGGGAACTGAATGTGCCGACAGTTAAAGAAAGCCGCAACCTCCCTGGCCTGTTCTTCTCCACACCGGATACCCGTGACGGAGCTTTTCTCAAAGTTGATTCTCAGCCCGGAGGCCTCCCCAAACAGTTCCAGGATTGCAGAAATGACCTGAAGATCAGATGCAACTGGAGCGAAAAAGATAATCGCGTCATCCGCAAAGATAGAGGCCCTAGGGGTTTTCGCATCCACACCAAGCTTAACCAGCAGATATTGGCTCGCCGCCCAACTAAGCATGGCTTGCAGCGCGTCAATGGCCAAGATAAAAGAGCCGGCGATATGGGATCACCTTGCCTAACTCCCTTCCCCAAAGCAAACTGCGTGCTGGTCTCCCCATTGATGAGAACCGACGATGAAGCTGTGCTCAGAAGACCGCAAATCCAGGAGCACCATTTATTTCCAAAACCTCTGACCTTCAGGATTTCCAAGAGGAATTCCCAGGATAAGGAATCAAAGGCCTTTGAAATATCTATTTTCATGAGCACGGATGGTTGTTTCTTGTGGTGCAAAGCTCTGGCCGCATTACGGACAAATTTGAAATTTTCATGAATAGATCTCTTAGTGACAAAGGCACTCTGAGCTCTGGATACAATACTTGGAAGCAGCAAGGCCAAGCGGGTTGCCAACACCTTCGCAAAAATCTTGGCCACACCATGAATAAGGTTTATAGGCCTAAAATCTTTTATTTGCATCGATCCTCCTTTTTTGGCAAAAGCGTGATGATTGACGTGTTCAGCCCACTGAAGGAGGAGAAGTGACCCTGGTGGAGAGCGTCCAAGGCAGCCATAAAGTCATCCGCGATGATCTCCCAACAAGTCTTGTAGAAAAGCCCGGAGAAACCATCGGGTCCAGGTGCCTTCTAGAGAAGGGAGCCTCCAGCTCCCTCGATGAGACTACAGATATCTTGCCAAGGCCCAATTTCTCCAAGTCAATAACTTTGTGTCTCGCCGTTGGGACCCCAATCGATGCCTTAAAGAACTCATGAGCCAGGTTTAATTTTTCTTCCATGGAGATAGCCAAGCGCTCTCTAGATAGCAGGCAAGGGATCAGATGCTTCCTTCTGCGCACGTTTGCTTTGAGATGAAAATATTTCGAGTTTGCATCCCCTTCCTTCAGATCCCTGATTTTTGCCCTTTGCCTTAGTCTAACTCTCTCCAAGGATGCCAAGGCCAGGCATTTACCCTTCAAAAAGCCCTTGAGTTTTCTCTCCTCCGACGATAACGATCTTGTCTCTTGCGCTGTGTCCAGTCGGAGAATGATCTCATTAGCTATCTGAAACTGCAAATTCATGGTACTATGCTTCCTCTGTCCCTAGCTTCGTAGTGCCTTAGCAGTGCGCTGGAGTTTAGCACGAATGACATGCATCGGATTTGCACTGGCTACTTCCTCCTCCCAAGCCTCTTTAACTACCTCCTGGAAACCAGGTAATTTGCACCAAAAATTTTCAAACCTGAACCTGAAGGCCCTCGTACTGCCCGAGGAGCAGGATAGGAGCATTGGACAGTGATCGGAAACATTTGAACTCAAGGGCAGCAGGTCGCTGATTGGAAATAAGTCTTCCCATTCATTGTTAAACAAAACTCTGTCCAATTTGGCCATAATGGTTCTTTCCTGCCCATTACACCAAGTAAACTTCCTACCCACCAGAGGCATGTCATGCAGGCCCAACTTGTTGATTGTGTGTCTGAACTTATTCATTAGCCTTCTGTTAGCTCTCCCTGTACTGCGCTCATCCTCACATGTGACTATGTTGAAATCTCCATTTAGAATCCATGGGAGCTGCACTTGCCCACCGTGTTGCTCAATCTCCTCCAGGAACCGCACCTTCTCTCCATCCTCTTGCGGTCCATAGACCGATGTGACCAGCCAGGTTTTGCCATCCGCCGGGAGGTCACAGTAGCTGAAATAGAGAACTCCAGCTTCTGGACATTTGTGATCCGAAGACGGTCTGATCGCCAGGCTAACAGAATTCCTCCTCTGGTGCCATTCGCAGGCAAAGCCTCAAACCCATCAAACTCTGGGCCGAGAGTCTGGTTAACCACCGAAGTATCCGGAGCATTTAGCTTAGATTCTTGGAAGCAAACCATGGACACATCACAAGACTGCATAAATAAGCGGATAGAATTGCGCCTGGCCGGGTTATTCAGCCCCCTAACATTACACACAAGCAGTCTGACTGTCATGACTAACAGTAAAAAGCACACCCCCAGCGATTACATAAGCTCTATGCTCCGCACGGCTCAACACTTTCCGGCAAATTGAAGACAGCAAAACCATCATGCGTCGGTTCGTCAAAGGCTTGATCGTCTGGATCAAAAAGAGCAGCCACCGCCTTGATATGATGCGGAGCCAGTGGCGCTTGGAAAAGCTTCAGATAGCATCCATGGCCTCCGGAGACACGCGCTCTTCAGGCCTGATCACACCGAGACCGCGAAGCAGAACATTTTGCGCCCTCTCGACCGGCCCCATGCGAGTCCCCCCATTCAACTTGTGTAGCCGTCCACTCCTGCGTGGGGTGAATGTCACACCCTCGATGCGACTATAGCTCCCACGTGTCGAGGCACGACTTAGAGACATAATCGCATTGAAGGCATATGTCGCAAGTTAGGCAATCTTCACAACATCCCATGTAATATGATAATAAAAGGGAGATAACATAGTTGGCTTACACTCGCCACGTCAATCAAGAACATAAATAACATTACATCATCCAAACACTCATGGCCCGACTACGGCGCCAAAATAAAAGAGAACCCAACATGCGACACGGTCCCAATCAAACCCCAACTTGGCACCACTACTGATCATCGGGAAAGGAAACATAGTATCGCTGAGAGTCTTCGTTGAACTCCCACTTGAGCTCATACGCGTCTCCTGGAGCGGAATCATCAGGCCCTGCATCTGGTGTAATAGTAATCTGTGAGCCACAGGGACTCAGCAATCTCGCACCCTCGCGATCAAGACTATTCAAGCTTATAGGTATGGCAAGGTAAAATATGAGTGGAGTTGCAGCAAGCGACTAGCAAGTATGGTGGCTAACTTATTCGCAAAGGAGAGCGAGAAGAGGAGACAAAGCACGAGCGAGAAGCTAGAGAACAACCTGCGCAAAACACCGTGTCCACTTCCCGGACTCCGCCGAGAAGAGGCCATCACGGTAACACACTCAGTTGATTCATTTTAATTAATTAAGGTTCAAGTTGTCTACAACCGGACATTAACAAATTCCCATCTGCCCATAACCGCGGGCACGGCTTTCGAAAGTTCAATCCCTGCAGGGGAGTCCCAACTTAGCCCATGACAAGCTCTCACGGTCAACGAAGGAATAGACCTCCTCCCAAGACGTTCCGATCAGACTCGGTATCTCGATAACTCAAGACACTTCGACAGGTTAAAACGAGACCAGCAACACCGCCCGAATGTGCCGACAAATCCCGATAGGAGCTGCACATATCTCGTTCTCAGGGCACACTCAGATGAGACTAGCTACGAGTAAAACCAACCCTCAAGTTTCTCCGAGGTGGCCCCGCAGGCAGCTCAGTTCGGACCAACACTCAGAGGGAGCACTGGCCCGGGGGGGGGGTTAAAATAAGATGACCCGCGGGCTCCGGAAACCCGAGGGAAAAAGAGGCTAGGTGGCAAATGATAAAACCAAGGTTGGGCATTGCTGGAAAAGCTTTAATCAAGGCGAACTATCAAGGGGTTCCCATTATAACCCAACCGCGTAAGGAACACAAAATCCGGGAACATAACACCGATATGACGGAAACTAGGGCGGCAAGAGTGGAACAAAACACTAGGCGAGAGGCCGAGCCTTCCACCCTTTACCAAGTATATAGATGCATTTAAGATAACATAGTAATATAATGATATCCCAACAATTAAATAAAAGATGTTCCAAGAAGGAACGGCCTCCAATCTTCACCTGCAACTAGCAACGCTATAAGAGGGGCTGAGCAAAGCGGTAACATAGCCAATCAACGGTTTGCTAGGACAATGGTGGGTTAGAGGTTTGACACGGCAATTTGGGAGGCTTGCAAGAAAGTGGTAGGCATCGTAGCAATGGCATAGCAAAAGAGCAAGCAAACTAGCATAGCAAAGATAGTAGTGATTTCGAGGGTATGATCATCTTGCCTGCACAGTTGTCAGAGTTGACTGGATCCTCGAAAGCAAACTCAACGGGCTCCTCGTTAGCGAACTCGTCTCCCGGCTCTACCCAAACAAGACAAACAAGCAACAAGGATACAATCAACCATGTGCAAGACCAAGCAATATGATGAAATGATGATATGCTATGCGAAATGCGATGCGGGATGCCAAATGCACGATATGACAGGAAATGCATGAACATGGACTCAACTTGGAATTCCAAGTGTGCCACTGGAAATATGAGATGAAATCGCTTGAAAACGATATAAAGAACGCCGGAATCAGAGTTACGGTTTGGAAATGGCAAGCAATTCAAATATGACACCGGTCTGCGATTTACAGCAAGTAGGCATCTAAATGCAATGAGATGAACATGCTACAGCCACCAAACATGGCATCAAAATACATGGCAGGGATGCACACAAGATGCTTAACAAAAGTCTAGCACTGAGCTACGGCCAATTCATCCATTACGAGGTTCAAACAAGCATGGCAGAAAACGCAAATGCAAAACAGATTTCAGACTTAGTGAAATTAACACTTGTCTGAAATTTCAGATCATGAAGCCCTCTTCGGAGCAGCAAAACAACATGCTATAGGACCTGAACATGACAAAGAAAGACATGGCATGGAGCTACTCAACAAGGTTAACAAAAGTCCCTTAGTGACCTTGAGCCAAAAGGGATCACGAAATATACTAACAAGCACACGAACATAGCAAAAGCATAATCAGTTTTCAGACTTAGTGAAAACTGGGACATGCTGAAACATAACTCACGAAGGCATGTAAACGAGCTCGATGCACTCACTACGGTGCAAGTCATGGCAAGACAAGCATATATCCATTAAGAAGGCACAAAATGCAAGCTAGACATGGCAAGAACAATGGCATAGCATGCACGGATCAACTACAATTACATCGGCAAAATCGCAAACGAGTTGACGATCTACCCAGATTCGCAACGAAGCAAAAGTAGAGCTCGATTGACTCAAGCTAGGGTGCTCCATAATTGCAAACAAAGGCATGAATGGATAGAACATAACAAGATTAACAAAACTCCTTTACTGATCATCCTCAAAAGAGGCATGGATCACTAGGAAACAGCAAGAACATATGGCATCACGAACTAAATAATCCCAGACTTAGTGAAAACTACTGTCCCAGAAAACAGAATTACCGGGTGCCTCACTTTGCAAGCTTGCACAAGTCACCACACACATCCTAAAAATGCATGGGTTGCACCTCTGGAAAGATAACAAGATGCTTAACAAAACATATGAGAACTCACAGGCATATTATGCACACAATAATCATGGCAAAAATGACAAAAGTCTAAGATGAACTAGCAGATCTGACAATTAACTCAAGTAGCCCTCTTCTAACAGCATTTCGGGCATCAAGATGAGCTCAAATGAAAATGATGCAATGGAATGAAATGATGTACTCTCTGAGATGAACATTTTGATATGCTATACGCCCAAATCGGAGCTACAGATGCAAAGTTACGGGGCCCCGAACAGAGGCATTTGGAGTAAAAATTCTGAGGACTTGGAGAAAAAAACAACCAGATCTAGGGTTTCTTCGGCGGGCACGCGAACCGAGGCGTTGACTGCGGTGGCCGGCGGGCGCTCGCCGGATCCGAGGGCGCCGGCGTCGGGGAGGCGGCGGCCGGCGTCGGCGAGGCGGGAGGAGGCCGGCGGCGGCGGCCGGGCGCGTGGTGGCGGCGGAGCGGCGGACGAGGCGGCACGGCGGCCTGCGGGCGGAGGCGGCGGTGGTCCGGCGGGGTGCTTCGGGCGCCGGCCGGCAAGGGCGCGCGCGGCGGCGCGGTGGGTGGTGGCGGCGCGCGGTGCGTGGAGGAGGGCGGCGGCTTCGGTAGGCGGCGGCGGGGCGATGCGGGCCTGGAGGGCCCGTGGCGGGCTTCGGCGGGCCGGCCGTGCGGCGAAGTGGGCGCAGCGGCTCGCCCTCTCAGCGGGCGACACGTGGCGCGATGGGGGCGTCGGACATGTCCGTCGGTGGCGGATGTGTCCGGCGGCGGCGGATCTGGAATTTTTTAGGGTTAGGGGGGAGAGAATCCGCGAATTTGGAATGGGGGGTGCATATATAGGCATAGGGGGAGCTAGGAGAGTCCAAATGAGGTGCGGTTTTCGGCCACGCGATCGTGATCGAACGCTCTAGGACATGGAGCAGAGTTTGGTGGGTTTTGGGCCAAATTGGAGGGGTGTTGGGCTGCAACACACACGAGGCCTTTTCGGTCCCTCGGTTAACCGTTGGAGTATCAAACGAAGTCCAAATTGTACGAAACTTGACAGGCGGTCTACGGTAGTAAACCAAGGCCGCTTGGCAAGTCTCGGTCCAATCCGGAAATGTTTAATCCCCACACACGAAAGAAAATTAGAAATGACCACCGGAGGAGAACGAAGCGCCGGAATGCAAAACGGACAACGGGGAAAATGCTCGAATGCATGAGACGAACACGTATGCAAATGCAATGCACATGATGACATGATATGATATGCATGACAATGATAACAACACACAGAGACAAAGACCCGAACCCGAGAAAATAAATATAACTTAACGCCGGAAACGGCAAGAGTTGGAGTACAAATAGGGAAAGTTACATCC
The DNA here is from genome assembly GCF_056163025.1 of Triticum urartu. Lineage (NCBI taxonomy): Eukaryota > Viridiplantae > Streptophyta > Magnoliopsida > Poales > Poaceae > Triticum > Triticum urartu. The sequence continues at coordinate 547,108,682 of NC_141877.1, forward strand.
GGGGTGTTACAGTGAAGCCGGGCGGCAGGGTCTTCTTGCACCGGACTAGAGCCGAAGCCGCCGGTCGTTGCCCCAGGATGGACGGCCTGGGTGAAGCCCCGAGACCTTCCAGCAGTGTATCCTGCGCCGACAGGGGCCCAGCCACCTCCGCACCTCCCGCAGACGCGGACAGTGGCGGAAGGAGCTGGTGCGGCATCAGGGGGACAGCAAAAGGCATGCTGACCGTGCTCTCCTGCTCTCCAGACCGCTTCTCCTGCACGTTCGGCATCTTGAGTGGCTGCAGAGCAGCACCCAAGCCCAACGGAGCCGTTTGCTTCGAAGCCTGGTTGTCTCCTGGCCTGTCATCCCCCTCACTCTCCGCTGGACCAAACGAGAGGCGCCGAGGGGATGGGCCGCACCTCCCGTAGCCGAACCCATGATCAGGCGTTCGCCCCAGCGCCGCAGATCCCACCGCCGTGGACGCAGCCAGGGAGCGTCCGCAAGGGGTGTCCACCCACGCCGCCGAGACGACCGCTGTGGAAGCCGCCGAAGAAGGCTCCGAGGAGCGCGGGCCGACAGAAAAGGCCGCGGGCCTGACCGGGCTCGATCCCATGGAGGGGCTCGCCCGCGCCGGGGAGCCAAGCTCCATTCCTCCAGCTGGAGCGAGGAGGCCATTCATCCGCCGGCTGCCCCAATCCCCAGCAATGCCGAGGCCACCCGGTCCACCAAAGGGGTGACCACCCGAGCGAATGGCGCTGCCCCGACCCTTGCCGTCGATCCGCCCTCTGAAGCAGCTTCGAGAGTAATCATGCCTCCTTGTGAGATCTTCATCATCCTCTGGCTCGTAGTTCGGGCGAAGCTCCATGAACGGCACCGTACGATCCACCACATCCAACACATGAATGGTAAGTGGATGAATCAGAGTGCGGCGCTCAGTTGGCGGCGCCAGCGTCGGAGGCACAAAAGGCCAGTCTTCGTCCACCACATTGGGCAAACCCACCGGTTCTGGAATCTCCAGGTCATACACCTTCGGAATACCGGATGGATTGCGCATCCAAGCAGTGACATCAATCTGCCAGCGATCCTCTTGCGGCAGAACCTCCACCAGTTGGCCTTGAAGCTTGTTGACGAGCTGACTCAGCGTCTCCCACTCCCAGCCACTCGCTGGCAGTCCCTCTATTCCCAGCTTGCAGAAGAACTCGAGCTTACCACTAGATGCTTGGGCGCACCGATGCCAGCGTTGGAACGCAATAGGCGCACCCGCACACCGGATCCGGCCGGTCTGACTGAAGACCCGGTCGCAATCCTCCGTAGACGCAAAACAGATGAAAAAATCTGCTGGGTGCGTCACCTCCACCCGGACGAACCTCCTCTCGACCCCGCACATCGCGCCCACAAATGTTTGAATATACTCCCATTTTTACAAGCACGTATTAACTACCTTACAAGTATTGTACTTGTAACAACAAGTTGGCTAAGCTTTGGCCCCTGCTAGGGAAAGAACAATGAACCCACCACACCACACATGATCACATCACATGAACGGGAAAGATGGCCGGATGGCGATGCCGCAGATCCCCTCGGGCTTGTCTATGATGCCCTTCTTCATTCTGAGGTACCCACTATCCCCCCACTTCTCACCCCATGAGTTCTTCACGATCCAGTAACTCTCCCCAGTCACCTTGTCCTCCCCGTACCCTACCACCGTGACGCCATGGTTCAGCCGCGTCCCACATGGACCATTGTACACGCCATTCCGGTAGTGCTGGAAGTTGGCTCCGCCAGCCTCGATCGACACCGCCACGGGCTGCATGACCACCGCGTTTGTCAACGATAGCTCGCTCCTCGTTGCCACACGTTGGAAGCCTGAGATGGAAGCGGCATGGTGCGAAAGCTTTGTGGTGTCACAAGTGTCATCCTTTGCCATGTATGGATAGTCTTCCTGGGAGGTGATGCCGCCGTTGGAGGTGATCCACTGCAGCGCACGATAGCTCACTCCACCATTGCAACCATGGTCCAACTTGTCGCAGTCCACCAGCTCTTGCTCCGAGAGCGAGGCAAGTTTCCCAGTCTGGATTTGGTAGATTCCTTCGACCACCGCTACGGTGGAGAATGCCCAACACGATCCTGTCAAAGATAATGAATTTATAACACACACAAGAACTATGAGATAAAATTTGATGGCCGTTTATATTGTCCCTCAAATCATATGATCGACCATCACAAGGTTCAGACTTTGACAAAAAAATTGATGGTCACCGTAATATATATTTTAAAATTATAAGTATATTTCAAATGGATCCAACTTTTCATTAAAAAACCCCTTAAAATATGGTGATGTTATTCGAATCATTTCCAACAAAAATAAAAACCGGTCAGTTCGATAAGGTCTAAAAACCTTTTCTTTTTGAAATTTCAAACCCTGGACCCCACCGACAAGGAAATGCTTCTTTTTTTTCTGCATATTAGGTGTGAATACATCCACAAGAGACCCCGCAAATTGGCCAACTGTCTAATACTATAATGCTAAGTTAACAATTAACAGTGTGTATGACAGTTAAGTAAGCAATTGTCTAATCCCTAATGATGAAGCAGCTAGCCAGGCAGCAGGAGCACATGCAAGCATGTGGATCGCAGACAGCCATGTGTTTACCGGGAGGAGGACACAATAATTGGAGACCAAGGGAAGAAATGAACGATGGATACGTGGATGGCGACGGCCCACCATCCACGTAGCGTAGCGTAACGTACCGCACTGGCCTTGGTTCTTCACCGGCGTGACGGCGCCTTTCTCTCGCCAGTCAACGCTCGCCGGCGCCCCGGCCGACTCGTTCACGTACACCTGCTGCCGGCGGCCACCGGCGTCCACTGGCCCGGCGCGGGTGGTGATCATCATCGGCACCTCGTCGTCGTCCGATAGGGGCGGCGCCCGCGACGTGTACATGGCCATGAACTCGTCACTGGTGAGGTCGGTGTAGGCGGTCTCGCCGAGCTCGTAGGTGAGCCCGGCGCCGGCGTCCTCGTTGGTGACCTCGATGTAGCGCACGTTGTCGGCGTAGACGCGGAGGCGGTGGCGCTCTTCCTCCGGGGTGGAGTAGGTCCGGTTGTGCTCCGCCTTCCATCGCCGGAATCGCTGCTCCATCGTCCGCGACGTCATCGGGTCAGTGCCCTCGGTGGCCGGGGGGGACGTGGCGGACGAGCCATGGAGGAAGACGGCCAGGAGGAGGAGGCATAGGGAGCGTTTGGAGAAGGAGGAAGCCATGGCCGTGACCACGACCGTATGAATGGTTGGTGGCTGCTTATCTGATGAACGATCCATCACGCTTATATAGAGGTACAACTGCGCAACTGTTTGATGGGTGGGTACAAGAATGTCAGTCGTGCCAGTTGTGTGCGGTCACCGAGTGTCTTTTTTTTCACGCATTTGCTAAACATGAGGTACCTGAAAATTTTACGTGCGTCAAAAAGTCATTTTAGAGGACGGGTGCATTGAAATCCTATATTTTTAATAGTGCAAAAATGTTATTTTGAAGTTCCAAAAAAATCTGAAAATAAATCAACATGTTTACATGGATGTATATTAAACATGTGCAGATTTTGATGTGCAAATAAGTAACCATGTGATGTGAGTTACATAAAAATGATTGAATCCTGATTTTGGAAAGATTAATAGTGCTTGTATTATTCACTATTTAGAAATCACCATTTTATTATTTTTGTATAGCTTACATGTTTACTTCTTTCATCGACAAACTTTACACGTACATACGTAGTATACATCCATATGATCATGTAGCATTCTTTTTGGATTTTTTTGGAACTTCAAATGTGATTTTTAAAGTATTTAAAATAAGATCCTCCAATACACGGGGTTCCAAAAATCCACCCACGTCAGTTCATATATAGCTAGCTTGGGAACACGCCGCGGGCCAACAGCTGTGTACAGTACTGAACAGTGTCAAGATAGTGTTTTCTAGCTACAGTCAACGAACAATCGATCGAGCAGCCACGCCCAATGCCATGGCCTCTGTAGCCTAGGGCCTGGCTACGCCACTGGGGTGGTAATCCGGCTGGCGGTAATCGGCGGCCTGGGACGCAAAACATCATGCGCAAGAAGAAGGAACTGGGTATTTGTTTTCAGATATCTGGTGAATAGGTCGCCCCTTTTTTCACAAGTGAGATCAGTGAGTGAGCTATTGCTTGCTTGAGAGATTTTTGCCGAACTAGCTACTCAATTGTCAATACTGCTAAGTTTTGTCATGTTTGTGCAGACTGAAAAACAGTTATCCTGAAATATGCCACACTCAAATCATCTCTATGTCCACCATAGAGGGCAACTATAGCAATTCCTTGTAGGTTAAAAGGTGAATGGATAATTACTAACACAGATCTATATAAACTAGAGGATACCCCGCGCGTTGCTGTGGTAATTGGCTGATAAAATTTTTGGCTGATAACATGAGAATCAAAATTAAAAATACTACTCCCTCCATCCCAGAATATAAGAGAGTTTAGTACAGACGCAAGCGCTCATATATACGCGCATACATTCACCCTTATGAACGCACACACGCACATCCTACCTCTATGAGCTCCTCCAAAAGGCTGAGACGGCATATCATCTTGAGAATACAAGAGAGTTTTTGACACTACACTAGTGTCAAAAACGTTATTATATTACGGGACCGAGGGAGTACATATGACTCATTGCATTTGATTATGTATGGTTGTAACAATATCTATCGAATATCATATTTAAATGGAAAACATTTTTCCATGCACGGTTGAATATTTGTGGTGAGTCTTTTTTCATGCATGATTGCATGTTGATATGGATCTTATCCTATTTATAATTATATAGTGAGATGGCATACTTGAATGTTTAGATATAAGTTAGTTGGGATGTCTCTCTTAGGCATACAGGAGTAAACATGATAAGGGGTGGCATGTAGTCCCTTCTCGTCGAAAAAAATAATACCGGACAACACATGGACCACAAGAAGCTAATGGGCTCCAATGCTCCATATGTGACAAAGCTAGATTCAGATATGAATACTATGTGGGCCTGCTTATGACTCGAAAAAAAAATATTGATGGGCCCTTGAAAATGAGTTACTCCCCTTGCATCATTGTTGTGACCTTTGTTTCAGCTTCTTTAGTAAGACATGGAAGAACATTGCAATGCAAAAAGGTGGAGATAGAGGTGATGATTTTATAGTTCTTTGGTACTCCCTCCGTCCCATAATATAAGAGCATTTTTGACACTAGGTTTATCAGGAATCTTTGATGTTTTATGTTTTTTCTTGTTGCTTTGAGCTCTTTTTTAGATAAATTACTATAGTCGAGTTGTTTTCCAAAATTAATGTGAAACATGATGACAAATCAAAAAGGAAAATTGTGTTTCTCTCTTTGCAAAAGTAAACAATGGACTCAACACTGTGACATCAAAACCCAAGAAAGTAAGTATAGATTCTAATTTACTTGACAACACAAATGCTATATTACAAAATTCGTATGAAATGTATAAGGATGTGCTGTAGAAATTCAAGCATTGCAGCACGATTGTACACACTAGTAGAAAACAGGGCTTTGGTCCAGGCCGGGTCAGCCCATTAGTCCCGGTTCAGTCAAGAACCGGGACTAATGTGAGCATTTATCCCGGTTCGTGCGGCTAAGGCATTAGTACCGGTTCACCTGGGCCCTTTAGTCCCGGTTCGTGCCACGAACCAGGACTAAAGGGTGCGATACCCCGTTAAACATTTTCAAAATCCTCAAAAACCTAACAGAAAAAAAGTTACGGGGCTTTTAAGATCTAGAGTGGAAAAAATCAAAAAAATTACTAGTCAAATCTGGTCAAATTGTCGTCAAACAATGGTCAAACTAATTATTCTAGAATATTAGTGTTACTAAATAATTATTTCAGTTATTTTGAATTTTGGTCAAATCTGGTCAAACCGTGGTCAAACAATGGTCAAACTAATTATTCAAGAAATATTAGTGTTACTAAATAATTATTGTTTTTTAAAACAATAGTTTCAACTCAAACAGTGAAATATGTCACTTCATGCTCAAGCAAAATTCATGAAGGTTAATAGGATTGACATCTTACTATTGTCAGGAAAACAACAAGTGCAGACTTGGAAACGAGAGAGAATAGAACCCGAAAGTTAAGCATGCTCAGGCTGGGGAAGTGGGAGGATGGGTGACCGTTCGGGAAGTTAGATGATTTGGAATGATGATGGGTGATTAGAGGATAAATTGAGCAGTGATGAGGGGTGGTGATTACACACTAGAGGTTAAAATAATTCAAAAATTTAAAAATAAAAAAAATTCAATTTTTTTTTCAAAAAAAAAATTCATAAAATTTCCTTTAGTCCCGAGCTCCACGTGGCCGCACCCTTTAATGCCGGTTCTGGATTGAATCGGGACTAAAGGGGAGAGACATTAGTACCGACCCTTTAGTCCCGGTTCGAAAACCGAGACTAAAGGGCCTTACCAACCGGGACAAAATCCCCTTTTTCTACTAGTGACACCCCGATTCTTCTGGTAATTTTCCCTCTAAGTCGGCTCGTGGTATGTGTAAATTCATGGGTTTGGTATATTTCAAGCAATCAGAGGTCAAGTTATTTGTTTTCCTATTCTTTGTTCACATAAACTTTTTCTAAATGTGTTCTTGGAAGATAGAACATTCTGAATGGTGGTCTAGTCACATTCCGGAAAATATTTTAAACTTCACGTAAACTTGATTATCATCTTTGTTCTTGGAAGACAGAACATTCTGAATGTGTTGCAAATATTTTCCGGAATGCATGAACATATTCACGATTGATTGAACATATTTCCAAACAACATTTAAGGCCACATATTTTAACCCTTCGAAACCATTTTCGGAAATGCAGTGAATATTTAAATTGACGCACGTGCGCCAAAATCGTGTGAGGCTACCCCAGCCTGGTCGTCCACGTCCATGCCTCTCCTCGTGTTGGTGGTCTAGTCAACTTTGAGTGCGCACCCCTCGACACCGGCCAGCGTTCGTGGTCATCACGGATAACGTGACTCTGTGCAAATTAATCCGACATTTGAACGATGTGCTCCCGCCAGTTCTAGCGAAAATGGCTGACGTGTCCAACCGAGAGCATGTAGGGACGGACTCCTTGGCACGGCCGGACACGGTTTTACAGTCCGACATTGAACGATTGTTCGTTCGTTCGTTCGCCTATATAAGCACATACTACTATGTACGTACGAATGTTCGTCGCCAACACATCGCATCAAATAGTACTACCCGCAGACGTACGATGGCAACCTCGCAGGCAAATTCCAGGACCAGGTCGTCGCACGGCGAACCGCCTCCGCCGCTGAACCAAGAGCTGAGCGTCGATGAGATCCTCACGCGCCTGCCGGTGGCCGCTGCCGTGCGCTGCAGATCAGTCTGCCGGGCGTGCAATGCGGCCCTCGCTTCCGGTCACTTCGTCGCCGCGCACGCTGCCCGAGCAGCCGCCGCGCGCCACCCCGAGATTATCTTCTTCTCGCCGACAGAGAAGGGTGTCGCCACGTCCTTCTACGCTTGCTCGCTTCCCGAGGACGGAGACGCGCCGCCCGCCGCCGCCGCCCGCAAGCTGCTCAGCGTGGGCAACCTTGCCGGCGAGCACCTGGTGCTGACCGGCAAGCCGTGCCGTGGCCTGACGCTCGTCTTCGACGTCCGGTTGTCCGCGTACCACGTCTTGAACCTGTCCACCGGCGAGCATGTATCCCTGCTGCCGTGCGAGACGGCGGAGGAGCTAGCACCACCGGTGATTCCAAAGCTGATGCTGCTCAAACGGTTTCCTCTGGAGCTCTCCAGCACCGGCCTCGGCTTCGACCCGGCCACCGGCCAGCACAAGGTGGTCAGGCTCTTCAGGAACATCTTCGGGCAGCAGAAGTGCGAGGTGTGCTCGCTTACGGCGTCCGGCGAGTGGCGGTGGCGGCGCTGCGCCGGCGGTGACGCGCCGCCAAGATTCGCGTGCTATGTCGACGGCAGGCCTCCCGTGGCCCTCGACGGATCCCTCTACTGGCTGCTGCACCGGCGAAGCTGCGCCGACGACGGCACCGCCAGCTGGGACCCGCAGCACGACGCGCCCATCCTGTCGCTCTCCGTCGGCGCCGATCGGTTCGTGTGGGTGCGCACGCCGCCGCGGCTGGCGTCACGCATCCGGCACCTCACCAACCTCGACGGCTCCCTCTGCGCCGTCGTCCACGACCGCCTCGTTTACGACGTGCTCCTGCTCGTCACGTGGAGTCCATCGTCGCCGTCGTGGTCTGCGCGCTGCCGCATCAACGTGGGCAGCCTGCCCCGGCCGATCCGGGACGAGCTCAGCGGGGAGCGGGAGATCGTCCCGCTGTGCAGTGTGAAGAAGAAGATCCTGCTGGCGACGAGCCGGCACAAGGTGTACGCCTACGACACGGAGCAAGGCGCCGCCGAGGAGGTGTTCGACATAAATAGCTTTGTCGATGTGCCGCCACACAACAGCGAGTCACGGCTGTTCGTCAACATTGGCCTCCACGAGGAACACATCGGCCCGAAGTTGGCGGGTGACAACTGGCTACAGGTGAAGCGGGGACGAGGCATGGTGCTCGGCAAGCGGGAGCCGTCGTCGGCGTATCATCTGGAACATCGGGAGCAGGACGAGGACTTTCACAGGAAGAGAGAAGTGGTCATGCACCTTGCATTTCCATAGCTCCAACGTAGGGGTCTAACTTCCATCTAGCTTGTTGTTGGGGAACGTAGCAGAAATTCAAAATTTTCTACGCATCACCACGATCAATCCATGGAGAAGTCTAGCAACGAGGGAAGGAGAGTGCATCTACATACCCTTGTAGATCGCTAAGCGGAAGCGTTCAAGTGAACGGGGTTGATGGAGTCGTACTCGTCGTGATCCAAATCACCGATGATCCTAGTGCCGAACAGACGGCACCTTCGCGTTCAACACACGTACAGTCCGGTGACGTCTCTTACGCCTTGATCCAGCAAGGGGAGAAGGAGAGGTTGGGGAAGACTCCATCCAGCAGCAGCACGACGGCGTGGTGGTGGTGGAGGAGCGCGGGACTCCAGCAGGGCTTCGCCAAGCACTACGAGAGACGAGGAGGGAGAGAGGTAGGGCTGCGCCAGGGAGAGGTCAAAACTCATGTGTTGGCAGCCCCAAAGACCTCAACTATATATAGGGGAGAGGGAGGGGCTGCGCCCCCTCTAGGGTTCCCACCCCAAGAGGTGCGGCAGCCCCAAAACCCATCTGGGCGGCGGCCAAGGGGGGGGGGAGAGGGGAAACTTGCCCCCCAAGTAAGGTGGAGGCGCCCCCTCCCTAAACCCGAGGCGCCTTGGGCCCTGGTGGGGGCGCACCAGCGCACCTAGGGCTGGTCCCCTCCCACACTTGGCCCATGCTGCCCTCTGGGGCCGGTGGCCCCACTTGGTGGACCCCCGGACCCCTCCGGTGGTCCCGGTACACTACCGGTGATGCCCGGAACAATTCCGGTGGCCAAAACCATACTTCCTATATATCAATCTTTACCTCCGGACCATTCCGGAACTCCTCGTGACGTCCAGGATCTCATCCGAGACTCCGAACAACATTTGGTAACCGCATACATACTTTCCCTATAACCCTAGCGTCATCGAACCTTAAGTGTGCAGACCCTACGGGTTCGAGAGTCATGCAGACATGATCGAGACAACTCTCCGGTCAATAACCAACAGTGGGATCTGGATACCCATGTTGGCTCCCACATGTTCCACAATGATCTCATCGGATGAACCACGATGTCTAGGACTTAATCAAGCCCGTATACAATTCCCTTTGTCTAGCGGTACGATACTTGCCCGAGATTCAATCGTCGGTATCCCGATACCTTGTTCAATCTCGTTACCGGCAAGTCTCTTTACTCGTTCCATAACACATCATCCCGTGATCAACTCCTTGGTCACATTATGCACATTGTGATGATGTCCTACCGAGTGGGCCCAGAGATACCTCTCCGTTTACACGGAGTGACAAATCCCAGTCTCGATTCGTGCCAACCCAACAGACACTTTTGGAGATACCTGTAGTGTACCTTTATAGCCACCCAGTTACGTTGTGACGTTTGGCACACCCAAAGCACTCCTACGGTATCCGGGAGTTGCACAATCTCATGGTGTAAGGAAATGATACTTGACATTAGAAAAGCTTTAGCATACGAACTACACGATCTTGTGCTAGGCTTAGGATTGGGTCTTGTCCATCACATCATTCTCCTAATGATGTGATCCCGTTATCAACGACATCCAATGTCCATGGTCAGGAAACCGTAACCATCTATTGATCAACGAGCTAGTCAACTAGAGGCTTACTAGGGACATGGTGTTGTCTATGTATCCACGCATGTATCTGAGTTTCCTATCAACACAATTCTAGTATGGATAATAAATGATTATCATGAACAATGAAATATAATAACAATAACTAATTTATTATTGCCTCTAGGGCATATTTCCAACAGTCTCCCACTTGCATTAGAGTCAATAATCTAGTTCACATCGCTATGTGATTAACACTCACTGGTCACATCGCCATGTGACCAACATCCAAGAGTTTACTAGACTCAATAATCTAATTCACATCACTATGTGATTAACACTCAATGAGTTCTGGGTTTGATCATGTTATACTTGTGAGAGAGGTTGTAGTCAATGGGTCTTGCCATATTCAGATCCCTATGTATTTCGCAAAACTTTATGTCATATTGTAGATGCTGCTACCACGTTCCACTTGGAGCTATTCCAAATTATTGCTCCATTATACGTATCTGGTATCTCTACTCAGAGCTATCCGGATAGGTGTTAAGCTTGCATCGACATAACTCTTTATGTCAAACTCTTTATCACCTCCATAACCGAGAAACATTTCCTTATTTCTCTAAGGATAATTTTGACCGCTATCTGGTGGTCCAGTCCTAGATCACCTTTATGTTGGGTTTCGTAGTAATTTCAAAAAAATTCCTACGCACACGCAAGATCATGTGATGCATAGCAACGAGAGGGGAGAGTGTTGTCTACGTACCCAACGCAGACCGACTGCGGAAGCGCTGACACAACGTAGAGGAAGTAGTCGTACGTCTTCACGATCCAACCGATCAAGTACCGAAACTACGGCACCTCCGAGTTTGAGCACACGTTCAGCTCGATGACGATCCCCGGACTCCGATCCAGCAAAGTGTCGGGGAAGAGTTCCATCAGCACGACGGCGTGGTGACGATCTTGATGCACTACAGCAGCAGGGCTTCGCCTAAACTCCGCTACAGTATTATCGAGGATTATGGTGGCAGGGGGCACCGCACACGGCTAAGGAATAGATCACGTGGATCAACTTGTGTGTTCTAGGGTGCCTCTGCCTCAGTATATAAAGGACTAGAGGGGGGAGGCTGTCCGGCCAAGGTGTGGCGCGCCAGGAGAGTCCTACTCCCTCTGGGAGTAGTATTCCCCCCCCCCAATCCTAGTTGGAATAGGATTCGCGGAGGGGGAAAAGAGAGAGAGGGGGCCGGCCACCTCTCCTAGTCCTAATAGGACTAGGGGAAGGGGGAGGCGCACAGCCCATGTAGGGCTGCCTCTTCTCTTTTCCACTAAGGCCCATCATGGCCCATTAGCTCCCGGGGGGTTCCGGTAACCTTCCTGGTACTCCGGTAAAATCCCGATTTCACGCGGAACACTTCCGATATCCAAACATAGGCTTCCAATATATCAATCTTTATGTCTCGACCATTTCGAGACTCCTCGTCATGTCCGTGATCACATCCGGGACTCCGAACAACCTTCCGTACATCAAAATGCATAAACTCATAATATAACTGTCATCGTAACCTTAAGCGTGCGGACCCTACGGGTTCGAGAACAATGTAGACATGACCGAGACACGTCTTCGGTCAATAACCAATAGCGGGACCTGGATGCCCATATTGGCTCCTACATATTCTACGAAGATCTTTATCGGTCAGACCGCATAACAACATACGTTGTTCCCTTTGTCATCGGTATGTTACTTGCCCGAGATTCGATCATCGGTATTCCAATACCTAGTTCAATCTCGTTACCGGCAAGTCTCTTTACTCGTTCCGTAATACATCATCTTGCAACTAACTCATTGGTTGCAATGCTTGCAAGGCTTATGTCATGTGCATTACCGAGAGGGCCCAGAGATACCTCTCCGACAATCGGAGTGACAAAACCTAATCTCGAAATACGCCAACCCAACATGTACCTTTGGAGACACCTGTAGTACTCCTTTATAATCACCCAGTTACGTTGTGACGTTTGGTAGTACCCAAAGTGTTCCTCCGGTAAACGGGAGTTGCATAATCTCATAGTTATAGGAACATGTATAAGTCATGAAGAAAGCAATAGCAACATACTAAACGATCGGGTGCTAAGCTAATGGAATGGGTCATGTCAATCAGATCATTCAACTAATTATGTGATCCCATTAATCAAATAACAACTACTTTGTCTATGGTTAGGAAACATAACCATCTTTGATTAACGAGCTAGTCAAGTAGAGGCATACTAGTGACACTTTGTTTGTCTATGTACTCACACATGTATTATGTTTCCGGTTAATACAATTCTAGCATGAATAATAAACATTTATCATGATTATAAGGAAATAGATAATAACTTTATTATTGCCTCTAGGGCATATTTCCTTCAGTCTCCCACTTGCACTAGAGTCAATAATCTAGTTCACATCGCCATGTGATTTAACAGCAATAGTTCACATCACCATGTGATTAACATCCATAGTTCATATCGATATGTGATAAACACCCAAAGGGTTTACTAGAGTCAATAATTTAGTTCACATCGCTATGTGATTAACATCCAAAGAGTACTAAGGTGTGATCATGTTTTGCTTGTGAGATAATTTTAGTCAACGGGTCTGTCACATTCAGATCCGTAAGTATTTTGCGAATTTCTATGTCAACAATGCTCTACACGGAGCTACTCTAGCTTATTGCTCCCACTTTCAATATGTATCTAGATTGAGACTTAGAGTCATCCAGATCTGTGTCAAAACTTGCATCGACGTAACTTTTTACGACGAACCTTTTTGTCACCTCCATAATTGAGAAATATTTCCTTATTCCACTAAGGATAATTTTGACCGCTTTCCAGTGATCTACTCTTAGATCACTATTGTACTCCCTTGCTTAACACAGTGTAGGGTATACAATAGATCTGGTACATAGCATGGCATACTTTATAGAACCTATGGCTGAGGCATATGGAATGACTTTCATTCTCTTTCTATCTTCTGCCGTGGTCGGGCTTTGAGTCTTAATCAACTTCACACTTTGTAACACAGGCAAGAAACTTTTTCTTTGACTGTTCCATTTTGAACTACTTCAAAATCTTGTCAAGGTATGTACTCATTGAAAAACTTATCAAGCGTCTTGATCTATCTCTATAGATCTTGATGTTCAATATGTAAGCAGCTTCACCGAAGTCTTTCTTTGAAAAACTCCTTTCAAACACTCCTTTATGCTTTGCAGAATAATTCTACATTGTCTCTGATCAACAATATGTCATTCACATATACTTATCAAAAATGCTGTAGTGCTCCCACTCACTTTCTAGTAAATACAGGCTTCACCGCAAGTCTGTATAAAACTATATGCTTTGATCAACTTATCAAAGCGTATATTCCAACTCCGAGATGCTTGCACCAGTCCATAGATGGATCGCTGGAGCTTGCATATTTTGTTAGCACCTTTAGGATTGACAAAACCTACTGGTTGTATCATAGACAACTCTTCTTCAATAAATCCATTAAGGAATTCAGTTTTGTTTATCCATTTGCCAGATTTCATAAAATGCGGCAATTGCTAACATGATTCGGACAGACTTAAGCATAGATACGAGTGAGAATCTCTCATCGTAGTCAACACCTTGAACTTGTCGAAAAACCTTTTGCGACAATTCTAGCTTTGTAGATAATAACACTACTATCAGCGTCCGTCTTCCGCTTGAAGATCCATTTATTTTTATGGCTTGTCGATCATCGGGCAAATCCATCAAAGTCCATACTTTGTTCTCATACATGGATCATATCTCAGATTTCATGGCCTCAAACCATTTCGCGGAATCTGGGCTCATCATCGCTTCCTCATAGTTCGCAAGTTCGTCATGGTCTAGTAACATGAATTCCAGAACAGGATTACCGTACCACTCTGGTGCGGATCTTACTCTGGTTTACCTACGAGATTCGGTAGTAACTTGATCTGAAGTTACATGATCATCATCATTATCTTCCTCACTAATTGGTGTAGTAGTCACAAGAACATATTTCTGTGATGAACTACTTTCCAATAAGGGAGAAGGTACAATTACCTTATCAAGTTTTCTACTTTCCTCCCACTCAATTCTTTCGAGAGAAACTCCTTCTCTAGAAAGTTTCCGAATTTAGCAACAAAAGTCTTGCCTTCGGATCTGTGATAGAAGGTGTATCCAATAGTTTCCTTTGGATATCCTATGAAGACACATTTCTCCGATTTGGGTTTGAGCTTATCAGGTTGAAACTTTTTCACATAAGCATTGCAACCTCAAACTTTAAGAAACAACAGCTTAGGTTTCTTGCCAAACCATAGTTCATACGGTGTCGTCTCAACGGATTTAGATGGTGCCCTATTTAACATGAATGCAGCTATCTCTAATGCATAACTCCAAAACAATAGTGGTAGATCGGTAAGAGACATCATAGATCACACCATATCCAATAAAGTACGGTTATGACGTTCAGACACACCATTACATTGTGGTGTTCCAGGTGGCATGAGTAGTGAAACTATTTCACATTGTTTTTAACTGAAAGCCAAACTCGTAACTCAAATACTCTTCTCTACGATCAGATCGTAGAAACTTTATTTTCTTGTTACGATGATTTTTCACTTCACTCTGAAATTCTTTGAACTTTTCAAATGTTTCAGACTTATGTTTCATCAAGTAGATATACTCATATCTGCTCAAATCATTTGTAAAGATCAGAAAATAATGATACATGTCGCGAGCCTCAATATTCATCGGACCATATACATCAGTATGTATGATTTCCAACAAATCTGTTGCTCGCTCCATTGTTCCGAAGAACGGAGTCTTAGTCATCTTGCCCATGAGGCATGGTTCGCAAACATCAACTGATTCATAATCAAGTGATTCCAAAAGCCCATCAGCATGGAGTTTCTTCATGCGCTTTACACCAATATGACCTAAACGGCAGTGCCACAAATAAGTTGCACTATCATTATTAACTTTGCATCTTTTGGTTTCAATATTATGATTATGTGTATCACTACGATCGAGATCCAACGAACTATTTTCATTGGGTGTGTAACCATATAAGATTTTATTCATGTAAACAGAACAACAATTTATTCTCTTACTTAAATGAATAACCGTATTACAATAAACATGATCAAATCATATTTATGCTGAACGCAAACACCAAATAACACTTATTTAGGTTCAACACTAATCCCGAAATTATAGGGAGTGTGCGATGATGATCATATCAATCTTGGAACCACTTCCAACACACATCGTCATTTCACCCTTAACTAGTCTCTGTTTATTCTACAACTCCCGTTTCGAGTTACTAATCTTAGCAACTGAACTAGTATCAAATACTGAGGGGTTGCTATAAACACTAGTAAAGTACACATCAATAAGATGTATATCAAATATACTTATGTTCACTTTGCCATCCTTCTTATCCGCCAATCACTTGGGGTAGTTCCGCTTCTAGTGACCAGTCCCTTTGCAGTAGAAGCACTTAGTCTCAGGCTTAGGACCAGACTTGGGCTTCTTCACTTGAGCAGCAACTTGCTTGCCGTTCTTCTTGAAGTTCCCCTTCTTCCCTTTGCCCTTTTCTTGAAACTAGTGGTCTTGTTAACCATCAACACTTGATGTTTTTCTTGATTTCTACCTTCGTCGATTTCAGCATCACGAAGAGCTTGGGAATTATTTTTGCCATCCCTTGCATATTATAGTTCATCACGAAATTCTACTAACTTGGTGATGGTGACTAGAGAATTCTGTCAATCACTATCTTATCTGGAAGGTTAACTCCCACTTGATTCAAGCGATTGTAGTACTCGGACAATCTGGGCACATGCTCACTAGTTGAGCGATTCTCCTCCGTCTTTTAGCTATAGAACTTGTTGGAGGCTTCATATCTCTCAACTCAGGTATTTGCTTGAAATATTAACTTCAACTCCTGGAACATCTCATATGCTCCATGACGTTCAAAACGTCTTTGAAGTCCCGATTCTAAGCCATTAAGCATGGTGCACTAAACTATCAAGTAGTCATCATAATGAGCTAGCCAAACGTTCATAACGTCTGCATCTGCTCCTGCAATAGGTCTGTCACCTAGCGGTGCATCAAGGACATAATTCTTCTGTGCAGCAATGAGGATAAACCTCAGATTACGGATCCAATCCGCATCATTGCTACTAACATCTTTCAACACAATTTTCTCTAGGAACATATCAAAATAAACACAGGGAAGCAACAACGCGAGCTATTGATCTACAACATGATTTGCAAAATACTACCAGGACTAAGTTCATGATAAATTTAAGTTCAATTTAATCATATTACTTAAGAACTCCCACTTAGATAGACATCCCTCTAATCCTCTAAGTGATCACGTGATCCAAATCAACTAAACCATGTCTGATCATCACGTGAGATGGAGTAGTTTCATTGGTGAACATCATTTTGTTAATCATATCTACTATATGATTCACGCTCGACCTTTCGGTCTCCGTGTTCCGAGGCCATATCTGTATATGCTTGGCTCGTCAAGTATAACCTGAGTATTCCGCGTGCGCAACTGTTTTGCACCCGTTGTATTTGAATGTAGAACCTATCACACCCGATCATCACGTGGTGTCTCAGCACGAAGAACTTTCGCAACGGTGCATACTCAGGGAGAACACTTCTTGATAATTTAGTGAGAGATCATCTTATAATTCTACCGTCAATCAAAGCAAGATAAGATGCATAAAAGGATAAACATCACATGCAATCAATATAAGTGATATGATATGGCCATCATCATCTTGTGCTTGTGATCTCCATCTCCGAAGCACCATCGTGATCACCATCGTCACCGGCGCGACACCTTGATCTCCATCGTAGCATCGTTGTCGTCTCGCCAAGCTTGTGCTTCTACGACTATCGCTACCGTTTAGTGATAAAGTAAAGCATTACATCGCGATCACATTGCATACAATAAAACGACAACCATATGGCTCCTGCCAGTTGCCGATAACTCGGTTACAAAACATGATCATCTCATACAATAAAATTCAGCATCATGCCTTGACCATATCACATCACAACATGCCCTGCAAAAACAAGTTAGACGTCCTCTACTTTGTTGTTGCAAGTTTTACGTGGCTGCTACGGGCTTAAGCAAGAACCAGTCTCACCTACGCATCAAAACCACAACGATAGTTTGTCAAATAGACTCCGTTTTAACCTTTGCAAGGACCGGGCGTAGCCATACTTGGTTCAACTAAAGTTGGAGAGACAGTCGCCCGCAAGCCACCTATGTGCAAAGCACGTCGGGGGAACCGGTCTCGCGTAAGCGTACGCGTAATGTTGGTCCGGGTCGTCTCGTCCAACAATGCCGCCAAACCAAAGTATGACATGCTGGTAGGCAGTATGACTTATATCGCCCACAACTCACTTGTGTTCTACTCGTGCATACAACATCAACATAAATAACCTAGGCTCGGATGCCACTGTTGGGTTTCGTAGTAATTTCAAAAAATTTCCTACGCACACGCAAGATCATGTGATGCATAGAAACGAGAGGGGGGAGTGTTGTCTACGTACCCAACGCAGACCGACTGCGGAAGCGCTGACACAACGTAGAGGAAGTAGTCGTACGTCTTCACGATCCAACCGATCAAGTACCGAAACTACGGCCGAGTTTGAGCACACGTTCAGCTCGATGACGATCCCCGGACTCCGATCCAGCAAAGTGTCGGGGAAGAGTTCCGTCAGCACGACGGCGTGGTGACGATCTTGATGCACTACAGCAGCAGGGCTTCGCCTAAACTCCGCTACAGTATTATCGAGGATTATGGTGGCAGGGGGCACCGCACACGGCTAAGGAATAGATCACGTGGATCAACTTGTGTGTTCTAGGGTGCCTCTGCCTCAGTATATAAAGGACTAGAGGGGGGAGGCTGTCCGGCCAAGGTGTGGCGCGCCAGGAGAGTCCTACTCCCTCTGGGAGTAGGATTCCCCCCCCCCCCAATCCTAGTTGGAATAGGATTCGCGGAGGGGGAAAAGAGAGAGAGGGGGCCGGCCACCTCTCCTAGTCCTAATAGGACTAGGGGAAGGGGGAGGCGCACAGCCCATGTAGGGCTGCCTCTTCTCTTTTCCACTAAGGCCCATCATGGCCCATTTAGGTCCCGGGAGGTTCCGGTAACCTTCCCGGTACTCCGGTAAAATCCCGATTTCACGCGGAACACTTCCGATATCCAAACATAGGCTTCCAATATATCAATCTTTATGTCTCGACCATTTTGAGACTCCTCGTCATGTCTGTGATCACATCCGGGACTCCGAACAACCTTCGGTACATCAAAATGCATAAACTCATAATATAACTGTCATCGTAACCTTAAGCGTGCGGACCCTACGGGTTCGAGAACAATGTAGACATGACCAAGACACGTCTTCGGTCAATAACGAATAGCGGGACCTGGATGCCCATATTGGCTCCTACATATTCTACGAAGATCTTTATCGGTCAGACCGCATAACAACATACGTTGTTCCCTTTGTCATCGGTATGTTACTTGCCCGAGATTCGATCGTCGGTATTCCAATACCTAGTTCAATCTCGTTACCGGCAAGTCTCTTTACTCGTTCCGTAATACATCATCTCGCAACTAACTCATTGGTTGCAATGCTTGCAAGGCTTATGTGATGTGCATTACCGAGAGGGCCCAGAGATACCTCTCCGACAATCGGAGTGACAAAACCTAATCTCAAAATACGCCAACCCAACATGTACCTTTGGAGACACCTGTAGTACTCCTTTATAATCACCCAGTTACGTTGTGACGTTTGGTAGTACCCAAAGTGTTCCTCCGGTAAACGGGAGTTGCATAATCTCATAGTTATAGGAACATGTATAAGTCATGAAGAAAGCAATAGCAACATACTAAACGATTGGGTGCTAAGCTAATGGAATGGGTCATGTCAATCAGATCATTCAACTAATGATGTGATCCCATTAATCAAATAACAACTACTTTGTCTATGGTTAGGAAACATAACCATCTTTGATTAACGAGCTAGTCAAGTATAGGCATACTAGTGACACTTTGTTTGTCTATGTACTCACACATGTATTATGTTTCCGGTTAATACAATTCTAGCATGAATAATAAACATTTATCATGATTATAAGGAAATAAATAATAACTTTATTATTGCCTCTAGGGCATATTTCCTTCACTTTATACCCTCTTCCCAGACATGTGGCAAGGCACACATCAAGTGCGGTACTCAGCATGGCATACCGTATAGAGCCTATGACAAGAGCATAGGGGACGACCTTCGTCCTTCCTCTTTATTCTGCCGTGGTCAAGCTTTGAGTCTTACTCAACTTCACACCTTACAACTCAGGTAAGAACCCCTTCTTTGACTGATCTATTTTGAACTCCTTCAAAAACATGTCAAGGTGTGCATTCTTTGAAAGTATCATCAGGCGTCTTGATCTATCTCTATATATCTTGATGCCCAGTATGTAAGCAGCTTTATCCAGGTCTTCCTTTGAAAAAATACTCTTCAAACAACCATTTATGCTTTCCAGAAATTCTACATTATTTTGGATCAACAATATGTCATCCACATATGCTTATAAGAAATGTTGTAGTGCTCCCACTCACTTTCTTGTAAATACAAGTTTCTAACAAACATTATATAAACCTAAAAGCTTTGATCACTCCATCAAAGCATATATTCCGATTCCAAGATGCTTTCTCTAGTCCATAGAAGGATCGCTGGAGCTAGCATACCTTTTAGCATCCTTAGGATCGACAAAACCTTTTATTGTATCACATACAACTTTTTCTTACGAAAACTGGTAAGAAAACTTGCTTTGACATCCATATGTTAGATTTCATAATCGGAAAATACAGCTAATGCTAACATGATTCCGATGGACTTAAGCATCGCTACGGGTGAGAAATTCTCATCGTAGTCAACTCCTTGAACTTGTGAAAAGACTCTTTCCCACAAGTCGAGCTTCATAGACGGTAACATTACCGCCCACGTCCATCTTCTTCTAAAGATCCATTTATCTCAATGGCTTGCCGATCATCAGGCAAGTCCACCAAAGTCCATACTTGGTTCTGATATATGGATCCTATCTCGGATTTCATGGCTTCTAACCATTTGTCGGAATACGGGCCCACCATCGCTTCTCCATAGCTCATAGGTTCATTGTTGTCTAACAACATGATATCTAAGACAGGATTACCGTACCACTTAGGAGTAGTATATTGAAAGTGCGTTATATCGACTAGAGGGGGGGTGAATAGGCGATTTTTATGAAAGTCTTCAAAACGTGGGAGTTATGAAGACAAACAGTGAAGATTATGCCTATTACTATGCAGCGGAAGTTAGATTACACTAGGCCAGCCATGGTCATGTATTCAATAGAGTGAAAGCACAATGACAAACAGCTTCAGTGTAATAAGGATCAGGTAGGAAGAAGTTATGAAGCCAAACAGATCATGCATTCACGTTGTGAAGACAAATGATAAAGCAAGCATGCAATGGCTTCACAATGAGTAACAGTAAGAAAAGGAAGTGAAGATGAAACCAGTGACTTGTTGAAGACAATGATATGTTGGACCAGTTCCAGTTGCTGTGACAACTGTACGTCTGGTTGGAGCGGCTAGGTATTTAAACCTTAGGACACACAGTCCCGGACACCCAGTCCTGAACACACAGTTTAGGACAACAAGTCCTCACCATATTCTCCTTGAGCTAAGGTCACTTAGTCCTCGCTCAATCACTCTGGTAAGTCTTCAAGGTAGACTCCCAAACCTTCACAGACTTTGTTCACTGGCAATCCACAATGTCTCTTGGATGCTCTGAACGCGACGCCTAACCGTCTGGAGGATTCACAGTCCTCAAGTGTAATAAGTCTTCAGATCACACAGACAAGAAGACTTAAGTGATGCCCAATTTACTCTGGCTCTGGGTGGTTAGGGCTTTTCTCCTCACTAGGAATTTTCTCTCAAAGGCTTCGAGGTGGGTTGCTCTCAAACGAAAAAGCCGTGCAATGAAATCTGAGCAGCCAACCGTTTATGGTTGTGGGGGTGGGCTATTTATAGCCACTTGGCAACCCGACCTGATTTGTCCGAAATGACCCTGGGTCACTAAGGAACTGACACGTGTCTCAATGGTCAGATTTCGAACTCTCATGGCAACTCTACTTGGGCTACAAGCAAAGCTGACTTGTCCGGCTCTCGACAAGATTCGCTCTCATTGTCTTCACTCGAAGACATAGGTTTTTGATTTAGGCATCACTTCAGTCATTCTGACTGGTTCTCCTGGACCCCACTTAACAGTACGGTGGTTCCTATGACTCAACACAAAATAAAAAGAACTCCGAAAGATCTAAGTCTTCGAGCTCCATAGGCTTCATAACGTGTCTTCTTTTGTCATAGTCTTCAATGTGAATATCTTCATATACCACCTTTGTCTTCAATGTCTTCATACATTTTTAGGGGTCATCTCTGGTAGTAAAACCGAATCAATGAGGGACTTCTATCTGTGTTTTCCTGCAATTCTCACAAACACATTAGTCCCTCAACTAGGTTTGTCGTCAATACTCCAAAACCAACTAGGGGTGGCACTAGATGCACTTACAATCTCCCCCTTTTTGGTGATTGATGACAAACTAGTTGAAGTTTTCAACGGGGAATATAAAGTGTGAAGTTTGTAAAGGATAGGGAATTGTCTTCATAAGTTGCAAGGGCTCCCCCTGAAGATGTGCATATAAGTTAGTTTGCTTTTGGAATGCAAATGCACATGGCAGGTTGTACTTGTGGAGATCCACTTCAGCTTATGATGACAATCCACTATGCATGTGAAAGTATATGAAGATAATGACATGCATAATGGAAAATGGACGTCTGCAGAATGAGATAAGTGTGGAATTTATCTTCGCAAACAGAGTGGCAACCAAGTAGCAGACGACCATCGAGTTTTAGTGTTTACAACTCAAAGAACCAAATGAAGCAAAAACAAGAGTTGTAAACACGAAGCAAAATATAACAGAACATAAGGCACCCGCCCATATTGACCCGCTTGAAGACTATAAACATCATATGCTTCTCCCCCTTTTGTCAGTAATGACCCAAAAAGGTTTGAAGACATAGAGTTTTCTATGCGTTCCCAGGCGCAACAGGGTCGGTGGAGTTGTTTGGTGATGCAGAGCTTGGATGTGCTGAAGCAGGTGGTGGTGATGTAGCATTGTCGTCTTCATCAATGATCCTTGCATTAACTGTGGCAGCAGATGAAGAAAACTCAGAGTCTTCAAGTGATGGTGTGTTGCGCATCACAGCCCTTATAGGAGGTGTGGTGTCAAACTTGAAACGCTCTGTGAAGCCATCCTCTTCAAGTTCAGCTTCAGTACATATCATTGAGAGCCCTTTCCATGTACGACGGCAGGTTTCGTGTGTAACGAAGGCATTCTTGGTGGCAAGGTTTCGAAGACGATTGACATCCACCAAGAGGCTCTTCATCTGACATTTTAGCCAGTCGTGATGCCTATCCTGCTTTTGGTGAAGGGCCACAAGAAGCTCTCGGTCAGTGAGGACACAAGCACGCTTCTTGGGTCTTGGAGCATTTGTGATGTCTGTGGCTTCTATAGATGCTGGTGCAGTGTAGTGCCAGCCAACGGATATACCCTGGATATGGCTTCAACACCTTCAACATTCTGTGTGAAGCTCTGGTGTTCTGCATTCTGAAGACTTATCGGTTGCTTGTCAGGCTCAGGATATATTGCTTCAGCAGAGGTATCCACATCTGGCAAGAAGATTCGATGGTTTCGGGCAGAGGGCTGATACGGGATCGCAGAGTGCAGTTTGATCAACCTCATCACCCAAGGAGCATAGAACTTCAAACCAAATAATTCTGAGCCTGACGCTGCAAGTTGGCGTATGAAGAGATCCTGTGCGTTGAAGCATTTGCCATGCAGGATATAGAATATGAGAGTCTTCATTGCACCCTCAATCTTGGCATGTGGTGAGTGTCCCTTAATGGGCCAGAGAGTCCGCCGGATGATGTGATATATGGTCCTGGGCAGATACTCAAAGTCTTCAACGAAGAACTCAGTTGGATAGGGTGCATCCTGAGGCAATGGCTTCATCATTGAGAGCATCTGACTCATATTTGGTTCAAGCCTCTGGAATATGCTCTCAATAGCTTCAGAATGTAGTTGACAGCCTTCCTCGAAGAATTCGCCAGGAGTGGGCAGGCCGGTGAGCTCAATGATATCAAATGCATTGGCTTCATGATGGACATTACCGGTCATCCACTCCAGGACCCAAGTCTTCGGATCTCTGTTGGATCCTTTTATATGGAGAGTGGCATAGAACTGAAGCAGAAGCTCTTCATTCCAGTGCTCTTCATCGGTCACAAACGGCAGCAGACCCACTTGCTTGAAGCAATCCAAGGCTTCCTCAAGGCAGGGCAGACCAGCAATGGCTTCAACCTCAAGGCGCTTGTGCGGGAAGATGCGACCTTGGTTGTATAAGATGCATGAATAATAACTGCTCTGAGAATAGCTCCAGAACCTGTCTGATACAATCCTTTCCCTTGAATAGGGGTTCTTGGAGCTATTAAAAAATGTATTGTCTTCCTTGAAGCTGTTAATATCAAAGGAGCCAGGTGCTGATGCAGGACCTGGGAACCTTGGAAGCCTTGGGACTGGCTTCTGGACATGAGGCCTGTGCTCAATATGATAATCAAACTGTGGACCTGCAGCAGACTCAGGAACAGAAGCGTCTAGCTCAGTAGCTTCGTTGTCCGCTGAAGCATTTGGTGGGGCGGGCTCCACATTGGCTTCAGTGTTTGTGGTGGCAGCCGCAACATTTTCTTCCTCCGCTTGTGTAGTTGGAGGGACAACCACAGGCACGTTCTCCTGGAGAACTGCATCTTGATGGAGCGGGGAAGTGGGTTCTGGTGGTGCTTCTTCATTGTCTTCAGCTGATGCAGCCGGAATTTCTGCAGTATGGACTTGAGGCCTTGGACCTTTGCGAAGCCTACGGAACGCAGACGATGCTTGTGGGGTTGGAGTGGGCTGGGCCTCAAAGTCTTCTTCCTCCTGAGGGCGATCCGCCCATGACTCATCTTGTGCCATTGGCGTCAGAGGACGACCAATACTGATGAGTTCGCTTGTTTCAAGCGGAGGAAGGGCTGCATCATCTTGTACATTGTCTTGGTGGCCAATGTCTTTAGCAGCTGTGGGGTCGGCTGCTGGAATATCTTCAGCTTCAGGAGCCTCTGTGGGAGCAGGCTCACGAACTGTCAGTTGTCTTTCTGCATTGGGGTGAATGATAGAGAGGGGTTCAACCATCAAGGGCTCTGTGGGAGCAGCCCGAGATTTCTTGGTCTTGCGCTTCTTTTTGCTGGGGGCAGTAGGAGAGGCTTCAGAGCTCTTTCTTTTTCTGGCTTCAGCCTCTGTAGTTCTTGTCTTATTTAGCTCTGAAGCTGTTGACCGGCTCTTTGGCTTCGAGCTAGTCGTTGCAGTGGGGAAGACAATTTGAACCGCTTCTTGCCTAGGTGCCTCTGGTTCATTCACAGCAGGCTTCTTCTTCTTCTTCGCGGCCATCTTGGGGTCGATGCCAGGACGCCCAAGTGCCTTGCGCTTTTCAGCCTCGTTGTAGGCTTGAACACATCTTTCTGCCAAAGACTTCATCCGCTCACGTGAGCCCTGAGCTTCTGCACGCTTCTTCAGAAAATTTTCTTTGAGCTCATGCAGCATGGTTTTGAAGCTCCTCACTTCCTGCATGCTGAGGCTAGCCATGTGCTTCTTGAACTAAGCCTTTTCGTGATCAATTTTCTGCTTCAGCTCAACAATGCGCTGAGCAATGGCCAGTTCTAAAGCAATTGCGCCTTGGAAGGCGACACTGAGGCCAACTGGCAGCTGCAGATCATTGAAGCTTATGTCTGGTGAGTCAAACCATTCATTGATGAAGTTGTGGATGATGGCGACATCAAAGAGAGGCAGATTGTTGAAGATTTCAGCTTCTTCCTTGCTTTTGATAAGCTGCTCTAGAGCGTCATCTCCCAGATCTTCATCGCTTGATAGATCAATGGCTTCGCTACGCAGAATGGCAGCAGCAGTGAGCTCTTTGCCTGTTTGTTGCTGGGGCTCCTTTTCCTTCTGGGGCTTGGAGACGCGGGATACGTCTTCAGACTACACACTGACTTCAGGAGGTGCAGTTTTCAATGGCTTCGCCCTTGATATTTTTGAGGCAGGGGCCGGCTTTGAAGCTTTTGGTTTCTTTGTCTGCTTTGGCTTCGGCACAGCAGGAGCTTCATCAGACTCAGAGTCAGCTGGAGGATCATTTACGGCAGTCCCTTGGACTAAGATGTGGGTGATCAGGCCCTCAAGATTGGCAAACGGACCGATGACATTGGGTTCCGCGTCGCGTGTGCCATCTGCCCTTGGTGCGGAGGGACCAGGGTTGAAGTCTAACCCAAATTTCTTCTTGTTTAGCTTCGCTGACTGTTGGGCAAACTGAAAGTTGCGCTTGAAGAGATTGTCGTCACGACACCAGAGAAGTGACGACGGATGTGCATCATCAGGCTGTGGTCCTCGGACCATGCATGGGTAGAAGCCTTGAGCAATGGCTTCATCTCTGGTCCTGGGTACAAGGTTCTTGTATAAGATATCCCCCCATGGCCTCTTGATAGCACTCTTTTCAGCATACTCCTGGGTGACGAAGCGGTATTTGAACCACTGTTCTGCCCAATAGCGTCGAATCCATTGGATTCGGGTCTTGCGCTGCCCATAGCTCTCTTCTGGATCTGTTTTGTACATTTCTGCCAAGTCTTCAGGTAGATCTTTGGAAGTTCCCTCACGTCTCTGTCTGCCCCCCTTCCTTGCTGCTGCTTCTGAAGCCATAAACTTTAACTTGAAAGGCTTCAAAACTTTCAAAGGCTTCAAAGGCTTTCTTTTTCTGGACCAACAGGAACTGGCTTCAGGAGAGTTTATGTGATGCTGTAGGAATTCTGCAAATGAATGCAGACTATGAGAACCGAAGGATTCTCCCACGGACATGTACCTGTGACAGCATTAAGGTGCGAGGGAAGGGGAAGAGGTCATATGCATTCTCAGAAGGACTTGAAGATTAATCAGTTTAGAAGACATTGACCTCATCGTGCGAAGACATTCACTCATAGATAAGAAGTTGGTTCCAGATTTGTACGAACCCACAGATCAGTACAAGTGAGGAATCTAACTACTTTATGAAGCACAAGTGAATATACTAGGCATGTCATGAGATGCAGCGAGAGATCTAACTAGTGTGAAGAGAAACTTCTTATGGTAGAAAATGACAGAACCATGAGATCAAAGGGGCTGTAAAAAGAAGTTTTATTTACCACACTGGAACTGCTGGACGGAAGGGAGTTGATGCCGAGCAGTTCAGTCCTCCGTGCCCTAACTTGGCGACGGAAAACACCTACGACGACGGCGGAGAGGACGATGTCCACGGTCGGCGTGAGGACGACGTTGGAGAGGTTGCGGCAGCGAAGCGCTTCGTCTCCGGCGTCGTTGAGTGCTAGTGGTGGCGCTAGGGTTCGTGCGAGGGTGGAAGAAGGAGATAATGACCGCGGTAAGTGTGAATTTATAGGCTCAGGGGTGGCACTGTGCTATTACACAGGTGCCCCTGGCGGTTTGCATTTGAGGAACGCGTAGCCAGTTAGCGGAAGTTGGGGGTTTGTTCCACGTCCCACGCACGCCTAAATTGTCGGGTGGTCGTTCCTGCTTCTCCGGATTTTATGTGGAGGAATGAGCATTAAAAACGGACTTTATGGTTATCTCTATATCTTCAGCTGACAAGGACACAGTGAAGACATTCGACAGTTTCAATAGAATGCATATGACTTGGAGAGATAGAATTTAAGATAGAAAGCATAGAGAGATTAGGGTCCGATCACATTCACTTAGTTCAAAAGATTCAACCAAGAAGACATAGCTATAAGTGAATGTTGTAGAGGACAGAACACTAGTATGTATATATCTATATAATCAACGTAGTGAAGATAATCATGAAGACATGTTGAGTTCGAAGCCAAACCAAATGTGAAGATATTGCAAGGTAACGCCATGAGTGAAACACTTCAAATGGAACGTTTGGTGGTGGCGTTACCCACCGTATAGGAAGTATTAGACCCAGACACGGCGCACAATTATCGTGGCGCTCCAAAGTCAAATTCCACATTAATGTATTCACACTTAGAATGTATGTCTTCATCAATTGAAGATATACTTTACTTTGTGTGTTGCACATCTAAGTCATCAATGTGTTAGGATGTGTGCCTGATCACAGGACATTTGAGGATTCCAAGATATTTAGCTCACACCGTAACTTGCAAAACCTCTTCTCATCCAAGGGCTTGGTGAAGATATCTGCCAATTGCTCTTCAGTGTTGACGTGTATGATATCAATGTCTTCCTTCACAACATGATCTCTGAGAAAGTGATGACGAATTTCAATGTGCTTTGTCTTCGAGTGCTGAACTGGGTTGTTGGCAATCTTGATGGCGCTTTCGTTGTCGCAGTAAAGTGGCACTTGCTTCAGATGAATGCCATAGTCCTTGAGTGTTTGTTTCATCCACAGAAGCTGAGCGCAGCAAGATCCAGCAGCAATGTATTCAGATTCAGCAGTGGAGAGAGATACACAGTTCTGCTTCTTTGAAGACCAACATACAAGTGATCGTCCCAGAAAGTGACATGTGCCTGATGTAGACTTTCGATCAACCTTGTCACCAGCATAATCAACATCCGAAAATCCAACCAAATCAAACTCTGAGCCCTTTGGATACCATAATCCTAGAGTTGGGGTGTGAGCCAAATATCGAAGAATTTGCTTCACAGCTAAGTGATGCGACTCCTTTGGTGCCGCTTGAAATCGAGCACACATGCAAACACTAAGCATAATATCTGGCCTAGATGCACATAAATAAAGCAAAGACCCAATCATGGAGCGGTATACCTTTTGATCAAACTCTTTACCATTGTCGTCAGGACCTAGATGATGTTTGGCTGGCATTGGTGTTGTGAAGCCTTTGCAGTCTTGCATACCAAACTTCTTCAGGCAATCTTTGAGATACTTCTCTTGAGATATGAAGATGCCATTACGCTGTTGTCGTATTTGAAGACCAAGCAAGAACTTCAGCTCCCCCATCATGGACATCTGATATTGCTCTTGCATCATATATCCAAACTCTTCATTGTACTTCTGATTGGTGCAGCCGAAGATAATGTCAT
This sequence comes from Triticum urartu, assembly GCF_056163025.1. NCBI lineage: Eukaryota > Viridiplantae > Streptophyta > Magnoliopsida > Poales > Poaceae > Triticum > Triticum urartu. The sequence goes on from NC_141877.1 coordinate 547,137,268, forward strand.
CCACATATATTTGGCACACAAACAGTTCACCATCATATGTCTTCGTGAAAAGAGTGGGATCCAGGGAACCAGGTATGAAGCCTTTGCTCTTCAAGAAGTACTTGAGTGTGTCATACCAGGCCCTAGGGGCTTGTTTGAGGCCATACAGTGCCTTGTTGAGCTTGTATACCATGTCAGGATATTTTGGATTTTCAAAGCCAGGCGGTTGTGCAACATACACTTCTTCTTCAATCTTGCCATTGAGAAAGGCACTTTTCACATCCATTTGATATAGAAGTATGTTATGATGATTTGCATAGGCCAGCAGTATGCGTATGGCTTCAAGCCTAGCCACAGGAGCAAATGTTTCATCGAAGTCAATGCCCTCCACTTGAGTATATCCTTGAGCAACGAGACGAGCTTTGTTTCTGACAACTTGACCATGCTCATCTTGTTTGTTGCGATATATCCATTTAGTGCCTATAATGTTGTGCTTTCATGGATCAGGACGCTTAACCAGTTCCCATACATTATTCAGCTCAAACTGTTGAAGCTCTTCTTGCATAGCTTGAATCCATTCAGGTTCCATGAAGGCTTCTTCAACTTTCTTGGGTTCTGATATTGATACGAATGCGAAGTGCCCACAGAAATTTGCTAGCTGAGTTGCCCTTGAACGAGTGAGTGGACCAGGTGCATTGATGCTGTCAATTATTCTGTCAATTTGCACTTCATTGGCAACACGAGGATGTACAGGGCGAAGACTTTGCTCTTGCTGATCCGTGTTGTTGTTGGGAGGAATGTCTTCAGGCTAAGCATTGTCTTCATGTTGATCAGGTGCTGAGATGATAAGTTCTTCTTCAGGATGAGCTTCAGAAGGTATAATCTCCCCAGTTCCCATAAGCTTGATTGATTCACTAGCTGGAACTTCATCTAGCACATTTGGCAGTTGCTCTCTTTGTGAACCATTTGTCTCATCAAACCACACATCCACTGTTTCAACCGCTTTGTAATGGAAGAGATTGAAGACTCTGTAGGTGTGTGAATCCTTTCCATATCCTAGCATAAAGCCCTCATGTGCTTTTGATGCAAACTTTGAGGTGTGGTGTGGGTCCTTGATCCAGCACCTTGCTCCAAATAGTCTGAAGTAACTGACATTTGGCTTCTTGCCAGTTAGGAGTTCATAAGATGTCTTGTTCAGAAGCTTGTGAAGATAAACACGATTGATTGTATGGCATGCAGTATCAATGGCTTCAGTCCAGAATTTTCTTGGAGTCTTGTATTCATCTAGCATTGTTCTGGCCATCTCAATGAGTGTTCTGTTCTTGCGTTCGACGACGCCATTCTGCTGTGGCATGTACGGAGCTGAGAATTCATGTGTGATGCCCAAGGTATCAAGATATGTATCAAGGCCAGTGTTCTTGAATTCAGTGCCATTGTCACTTCTGATGTGCTTTATTTTGGTGCCAAAATTGTTCATAACTCGATTGGCGAAGGGTCTGAAGACATCCTGCACTTCAGTCCTGTAAAGGATTATGTGCACCCAAGTATATCTAGAGTAATCATCAACAATGACAAAGCCATAGAGGCAAGCAGAAGTAGTAAAAGTTGAGTAGTGAGTGGGACCGAAAAGATCCATGTGGAGCAGTTCGAAGGGTTGTGTAGTAGTCATGATTGTCTTCGAAGGATGTTTTGCCCTTGTCATCTTCCCTGCTTCACAGGCACCGCATAAGTGATCTTTCTTGAACTTGACGCCCTCGATGCCTATGACATGCTTATTCTTAGCAAGGGTGTGGAGGTTCCTCATGCCAGCATGCCCAAGCCTCCGATGCCAAAGCCAGCATTCTGAAGCTTTTGCAAGAAGACATACTGCAAGTTGTGGCCCTGCTAAGAAATCTACCACGTACAAATCACCTTTCCGATACCCTTCAAACACTAGAGACTTGTCAGATTCCATTAGTACCAGGCAACGATATTTTCCAAACATTACGATCATATTCAAATCGCAAAGCATTGAGACAGACATTAAGTTGAAGCCAAGGGATTCAACAAGCATGACTTTATCCATGTGTTGGTCCTTTGAAATCGCAACTCTACCTAGACCCAACACCTTACTTTTACCAGTGTCAGCAAATGTGATGTGGCTCTTGTCGGATGGACGTAATGTTGAGTCCATAAGAAGGCTTCTTTTGCCAGTCATGTGATTTGTACACCCACTGTCAATAATCCATTCTGAAGACTTTGAAGTCGCTGGTGTCGTACCCTACAGTGCAGTTAGGGGGATAGGCTTCACGAAGAGAATTGTGAAGCATAAACATTTGACGAACCAGTGGGTTATGAAAACTTAGATCCAGATTAGGACTAATAGGGAGAGTAGCATGTGATTCAGGAACGAAGTACATAATGATGTCATTCGGGCATTTTATCTTGCGCCCTACAAGATTTTTAAGGTCCCCAACGATAGCATCAGAAGATTTTGTTTTTCTGCTGGAGACCTTTCCCTGCAAGAGAGAGTTAAGCTTTCTTAACCACCCACATCTTCAAGGGTGGCTTAGAAGCAATAAGTCTAAGTGCAGCATTTGAGAATTTTGGCTTTGAAGCCTTAGCAAACAGTCTAGTAGGTGGACAATAATACTCATAGGAATAAGCAGAATAATTTTTGGTCATGTGAACATGATGATTCGAAGAACCGCTCTCATATTCATATGCCTGAGTATGGTTTCCCTGCAAAATATTTGCGTTAGTGTGACTCAGGTGAGTCCTCTGTTTGTATGAAGCCTTTGGACCATATGAAGCCTTTGGTCTGAGGTTTGTCTTCTTTAAGTGAGGTGTCGTGAAGACATTCACAGGAATATTTTCCAGACACTTTTTCGGAACCCAGATCTTCTTCATAGGCAGTCCATTCCTGCAGTTAGTACCAATGTACCTGGCAAACACTTCACCATTCTGATTCTTAAACAGTTTATAGTTTGCATCAAAGGATTCATCAATGATAATGGGGTTAGCACAAGTGAAGCCAGATAAGTTGGATGGATCTGCTGAAAGTTCCTTTGCAGCAACCCATGTGGTTTTGGGGTACTGCTCAGGTTTCCAGTAAGAGCCATCTGCATTTATTTTCCTCACGAATCCAACACCCTCTTTCCTAGGGTTTCGGTTTAGAATCTGCTTCTTGAGGACATCACATAATGTCTGATGTCCTTTAAGACTTTTGTACATCCCTGTTTCAAGCAAAGTCTTCAACCTAGCATTCTCATCAGCAATAGCAGTGGTATCCTCAGTAGAGGGGTTAGTTACCACATCAACAGTTGAAGATATTGCAACAGCAGTAGCAGTGGAACATTCAGCAACAGAAGTAGCATTATCACGCTCAATGCATTTAAGACATGGTGGTTCAAATCCTTCCTGAGCGGGACTGATCTGTTCGGAGCGAAGTGACTCGTTTTCCTTTTGAAGATCTTCATGAGCCGCTCTCAATTTCTCAAGTTCTTGCTTCCTTTGAAGATAATCATAGGAAAGCTTTTCATGAGTTGTTGAGAGAGTATCAAGACGATCTTCAAGTTCCTGATACTTAACGTGAAGGTTTTTTATGTCTTCAATTAAGGATTCAGATCGAGTCATTTCAGCACCCAACAGATCATCGCTTCTGTCTAACAGTTTTTGAATATGTTCCATAGCTTTCTGTTGTTCAATTGCAATTTTAGCAAGTGTTTTGTAGCTGGGTTTTGAATCACAGTCAGAGTCATCGTCACTAGATGTTTGATAGCGAGTAGTGCGTGTGTTTACCTTGGCACCGCGTGCCATGAAGCAGTAGGTAGGAGTGGAGTCGTTCTTGTCATTTGCGTCGGTGTCGGTGATGCAGTCATTGTCTTCAGTGTTGAAGATGGACTTGGCGACGTATGCTGTAGCCAGACTCGCAATACCAGAATCAGACTCCTCCTCAGACTCCACCTCTGCCTCCTCAGATGCGGACTCCTCCTCTGAATCCATCTCCTTGCCAACAAACGCACGTGCCTTGCCAGATGAGCTCTTCTTGTGTGATGAAGACTTTGATGAAGACTTGGAAGAAGACTTTGAGTATTTCTTCTTCTTCTTGTCGTCAGAATCATATTCCTTGCTCTTCTTCTTCCTTCTGTTCTCATTGTCCCACTGTGGACACTCAGAGATGAAGTGTCCAGTTTTCTTGCACTTGTGACATGTTTTCTTCTTGTAGTCATGAGCAGAAGCTTCATCATTCCTTGAGCTTGATCGTGAAGATTTTCTGAAGCCTTTCTTCTTGGTGAATTTTTGGAACTTCTTCACTAGCATTGCAAGTTCTCTTCCAATGTCTTCAGGATCATCAGAACTGCAGTCAGATTCTTCTTCAGATGAGGAAACAGCTTTTGCCTTCAAGGCACGAGTTCGCCCATAGTTTGGACCGTAGATATCTCTTTTCTCAGAAAGCTGAAACTCATGTGTGTTGAGCCTCTCAAGTATGTCAGACAGATCGAGTGTCTTGAAATCAGGACGTTCTTGAATCATCAGGGCCAGGATGTCAAACGAACTATCAAGTGATCTCAGCAGCGTCTTGACGATTTCATGTTTGGTGATCTCAGTGGCGCCGAGGGCTTGAAGCTCATTTGTGATGTCAGTGAGCCGGTCAAATGTGTGCTGGACATTCTCATTGTCATTTCGCTTGAAGCGGTTGAAGAGGTTGCGAAGAACACTGATTCTTTGATCTCTCTGGGTTGAGACGCCTTCATTGACCTTGGAGAGCCAGTCCCAGACCAGCTTGGATGTCTTCAAGGCACTCACACGGCCATACTGTCCTTTTGTCAGATGACCACAGATGATATTTTTGGCAGTAGAGTCCAGTTGAGTGAACTTCTTGACATCAGTAGCAGTGACACCTTCTCCAGCCTTGGGAACGCCGTTCTCGACGACATACCATAGGTCGACGTCAATAGCTTCAAGATGCATGCGCATCTTATTCTTCCAGTAGGGATATTCAGTTCCATCGAAGACGGGGCAAGCAGCGGAGACTTTGATTATCCCTGCAGTCGACATAGCTAAAACTCCAGGTGGTTAAACCGAATCACACAGAACAAGGGAGCACCTTGCTCTGATACCAATTGAAAGTGCGTTATATCGACTAGAGGGGGGGTGAATAGGCGATTTTTATGAAAGTCTTCAAAACGTGGGAGTTATGAAGACAAACAGTGAAGATTATACCTATTACTATGCAGCGGAAGTTAGATTACACTAGGCCAGCCATGGTCATGTATTCAATAGAGTGAAAGCACAATGACAAATAGCTTCAGTGTAATAAGGATCAGGTAGGAAGAAGTTATGAAGCCAAACAGATCATGCATTCACGTTGTGAAGACAAATGATAAAGCAAGCATGCAATGGCTTCACAATGAGTAACAGTAAGAAAAGGAAGTGAAGATGAAACCAGTGACTTGTTGAAGACAATGATATGTTGGACCAATTCTAGTTGCTGTGACAACTGTACGTCTGGTTGGAGCGGCTAGGTATTTAAACCTTAGGACACACAGTCCCGGACACCCAGTCCTGAACACACAGTTCAGGACACCAAGTCCTCACCATACTCTCCTTGAGCTAAGGTCACTTAGTCCTCGCTCAATCACTCTGGTAAGTCTTCAAGGTAGACTCCCAAACCTTCACAGACTTCGTTCACTGGCAATCCACAATGTCTCTTGGATGCTCTGAATGCGACGCCTAACCGTCTGGAGGATTCACAGTCCTCAAGTGTAATAAGTCTTCAGATCACACAGACAAGAAGACTTAAGTGATGCCCAATTTACTCTGGCTCTGGGTGGTTAGGGCTTTTCTCCTCACTAGGAATTTTCTCTCAAAGGCTTTGAGGTGGGTTGCTCTCAAACGACAAAAGCCGTGCACTGAAATCTGAGAAGCCAACCGTTTATGGTTGTGGGGGTGGGCTATTTATAGCCACTTGGCAACCGACCTGATTTGTCCGAAATGACCCTAGGTCACTAAGGAACTGACACGTGTCTCAATGGTCAGATTTCGAACTCTCATGGCAACTTTACTTGGGCTACAAGCAAAGCTGACTTGTCCGGCTCTGGACAAGATTCGCTCTCATTGTCTTCACTCAAAGACATAGGTTTTTGATTTAGGCATCACTTCAGTCATTCTGACTGGTTCTCTTGGACCCCACTTAACAGTACGGTGGTTCCTATGACTCAACACAAAATAAAAAGAACTGCGAAAGATCTAAGTCTTCGAGCTCCATAGGCTTCATAACGTGTCTTCTTTTGTCATAGTCTTCAATGTGAATATCTTCATATACCACCTTTGTCTTCAATGTCTTCATACATTTTTAGGGGTCATCTCTGGTAGTAAAACCGAATCAATGAGGGACTTCTACCTGTGTTTTCCTGCAATTCTCACAAACACATTAGTCCCTCAACTAGGTTTGCCATCAATACTCCAAAACCAACTAGGGGTGGCACTAGATGCACTTACATACATATCCTTGTCGACCTACGAGGTTCGATAGCAACTTGATCCGAAGCTTCATGATCACTATCATTAACTTCCTATTCAACAGACGTAGGTGCCACAGAAAACATCTTTCTGTGTTGCATCATTCTCTGGTTGAAATAAAGGTTCGACAACCTCATCAAGTTCTATCTTCCTCCCACTCAATTCTTTCGAGAGAAACTCCTTCTCGAGAAAGGACCCATTCTTAGCGACAAACAATTTGCCCTCTGATCTGAGATAGAAGGTATACCCTACTGTCACCTTTGGGTATCCTATGAAGATGTGTTTGTCCTCTTTGGGTTCGAGCTTCTCCGACTGAAGCCTTAAGCATCGCAGCCCCAAACATTAAGAAACGACAACTTTGGTTTCTTGCCAAACCAATGTTCATACGACGCCGTCTCAACGGACTTAGATGGTGTTCTATCTAAAGTGAATGCAGCTGTCTCTAACGCATAACCTCAAAATGAAAATGGTAGATTGATAAGAGACATCATAGATCGCACCATATCTCATAGGGTTCAATTACGACGTCCGGACACACCATTACCTTGTGGTGTTCCAGGTGGCTTCAACTGTGAAACAATTCCACAATGTCTTAAGTGATTGCCAAACTCATAACTCAGAAAATCCCCTTTTGATCAGATCGTAGGAACATGATCTTATTGTTATGATGATTCTTAACTTCACTCTGAAATCGCTTGAACTTTTCAAACGTTTCAGACTTGTGCTTCATTAAGTAGATATACCTATATCTACCCAAATCGTCGGTGAAGATGAGAAAATAGCGATATCCACCGCACGCTTCAATTCTCATTGGATCACATGCATCGGCATGCATGATTTCCAACAAGTCACTTGCCCGTTTCATTGTACCTGAAAACGGTGTCTTAGTCATCCTGCCCATGAGGCATGGCTCGCATGTGTCAAGTGATTCAAAATCAAGTGACTCCAAACATCCATCGATATGGAGTTTCTTCATGCATCTTACGCCAATATGACCTAAGCGGCAGTGCCACAAGAAAGTGGTACTATCATTATTAACTATACATCTTTTGGCGTGAACATGTGTATTACCACGACCGAGATTCAATGAACCATTCACATAGGGTGCATGACCATGAAAGGAATTATTCATGTAAACAGAATAACCATTATTCTCTAACTTAAATGAATAACCATATTGCAATGAACATGATCTAATCATATTCATGCTCAACGTAGACACATGATAACATTTATCTAGGTTCAATACTAATCCCGAAGGCAGATGGAGCGTGCGATGGTGATCTCATCAACTTTGGAAACACTTCCAACACACATCGTCACCTCGCCCTTAGCCAGTCTCCGTTTAGTCCGTAGCTTTTGCTTCAAGTCACCAATAATAGTAACTAAACCGGTATCCAATACCCACGTGCTACTAGGAGTACTAGTGAGGTACACATTAATAACACGTATATACTTTGTTGAAGTTGCCAGCCTTCTTATCTACCATGCATTTGGGGTAATTCCGCTACCAGTGACCGTTCCCCTTACAATAGAAGCACTTAGTCTCGAGTTTGGGTTCAACCTTGGGTTCCTTCACTGGAGCGGCAACTGGTTTGCCATCCATGAAGTTTCCCTTCTAGCCCTTGCCCTTCTTGAAACCAGTGGTCTTGTTAAACCATCAACACTTGATGCTCCTTCTTGATTTCTACCTTTTGCGGTCTTAAGCACCGCGAACAGCTCCGGGATCAACTCCATCCCTTGCATGTCATAGTTCATCACGAAGATCTAGTAGCTTAGTGATAGTGGCTAAAGAACTCTATCAATCACTATCTTATCTGGAAGTTTAACTCCCACTTGATTTAAGTGATTGTAGCACCCAGACATTCTAAGCACATGCTCACTAGCTGAGCTATTCTCTCCATCTTGTTGGCAAAAGAACTTGTCAGAGGTCTCACACCTCTCAACACGGGCATGAGCCTGAAATCCCAATTTCAGCTCTTGGAACATCTCATATGTTCTATGGCGTTCAAAACATCATTGGAATCCTGATTCTAAGCCGTAAAGTATGGTGCACTAAACTATCAAGTAGTCATCAGGATGTGTCTGTCAGGTGTTCACAACATCCACAGACGACGTTGTAGGGGTTTGCACATCGAGCGGTGCATCAAAGACGTAAGCCTTCTGTGTAGCAGTGAGGACACTCCTCGGACTACGGACCTAGTCTGTATCATTGCTTACAATATCTTTCAACTTAATCTTTCTCTAGGAACGTATTGAAACAGGGAGCTACAACGTGAGCTATTTATCTACAACATATTTGCGAAGACAATTCAGACTATGTTCATGATAACTGAGTTCATCTAATGAACTCCCACTCAGATAGACATCCCTCTAGTCATCTAAGTGAAACGTGATCCGAGTCAACTAGGTCGTGTCCGATCATCATGTGAGATGGACTAGTCAACATCGGTGAACATCTTCATGTTGATCGTATCTTCTATACGACTCATGCTCGACCTTTTGGTCTTCCGTGTTCCGAGGCCATGTCTGTACATGCTAGGCTCGTCAAGTCAACCTAAGTGTATTGCGTGTGTAAACCTGGCTTACACCCGTTGTATTCGAACGTTAGAATCTATCACACCCGATCATCACGTGGTGCTTCGAAACAACGAACCTTCGCAACGGTGCACAGTTAGGGGGAACACTTTCTTGAAATTTTAGTGAGGGATCATCTTATTTAAGCTACCGTCGTTCTAAGCAAATAAGATGTAAAACATGATAAACATCACATGCAATCAAATAGTGACATGATATGGCCAATATCATTTTGCTCCTTTTGATCTCCATCTTCGGGGCTCCATGATCATCGTTGTCACCGGCATGACACCATGATCTCCATCATCGTGTCTTCTTGAAGTTGTCTCATCATCTATTACTTCTACTACTATGGCTAACGCTTTAGCAATAAAGTAAAGTAATTACATGACGTTTATGTTGACACGCAGGTCATAAATAAATTAAGACAACTCCTATGGCTCCTGCTGGTTGTCATACTCATCGACATGCAAGTCATGATTCCTATTACAAGAACATGATCAATCTCATACATCACATATATCATTCATCACATCCTTTTGGCCATATCACATCACAAGGCATATGCTGCAAAAACAAGTTAGACGTCCTCTAATTGTTTGTTGCATGTTTTTATGTGGCTGCTATAGGTTTCTAGCAAGAACGTTTCTTACCTACGCGAAAACCACAACGTGATATGCCAATTTCTATTTACCCTTCATAAGGACCTTTTTCATCAAATCCGATCCGACTAAAGTGGGAGAGACAGACACCCGCTAGCCACCTTATCCAACTAGTGCATGTCAGTCGGTGGAACCAGTCTCACGTAAGAGTACGTGTAAGGTCGATCCGGGCCGCTTCATCTCACGATGCCACCGAATCAAGATAAGACTAGTAACGGCAAGTAAATTGACAATATTGACGCCCACAACTGCTTTGTGTTCTACTCGTGCATAGAAACTACGCATAGACCTAGCTCATGATGCCACTGTTGGGGAACGTAGCAGAAATTCAAAATTTTCTACGCATCACCAAGATCAATCCATGGAGAAGTCTAGCAACGAGGGAAGGAGAATGCATCTACATACCCTTGTAGATCGCTAAGCGGAAGCGTTCAAGTGAACGGGGTTGATGGAGTCGTACTCGTCGTGATCCAAATCACCGATGATCCTAGTGCCGAACGGACGGCACCTTCGCGTTCAACACACGTACAACCCGGTGACGTCTCCTACGCCTTGATCCAGCAAGGGGAGAAGGAGAGGTTGGGGAAGACTCCATCCAGCAGCAGCACGACGGCGTGGTGGTGGTGGAGGAGCGCGGGACTCCAGCAGGGCTTCGCCAAGCACTACGAGAGACGAGGAGGGAGAGAGGTAGGGCTGCGCCAGGGAGAGGTCAAAACTCATGTGTTGGCAGCCCCAAAGACCTCAACTATATATAGGGGAGAGGGAGGGGCTGCGCCCCCTCTAGGGTTCCCACCCCAAGGGGTGCGGCAGCCCCAAAACCCATCTGGGCGGCGGCCAAGGGGGGGAGAGGGGAAACTTGCCCCCCAAGTAAGGTGGAGGCGCCCCCTCCCTAAACCCTAGGCGCCTTGGGCCCTGGTGGGGGGCGCACCAGCCCACCTGGGGCTGGTCCCCTCCCACACTTGGCCCATGCTGCCCTCTGGGGCCGGTGGCCCCACTTGGTGGACCCCCGGACCCCTCCGGTGGTCCCGGTACACTACCGGTGATGCCCGGAACAATTCTGGTGGCCAAAATCATACTTCCTATATATCAATATTTACCTCCGGACCATTCCGGAATTCCTCGTGACGTTCGGGATCTCATCCGGAATCCGAACAACATTCGGTAACTGCATACATACTTTCCCTATAACCCTAGCATCATCGAACCTTAAGTGTGCAGACCCTACAGGTTCGGGAGTCATGCAGACATGACCGAGACAACTCTCCAGTCAATAACCAACAGCGGGATATGGATACCCATGTTGGTTCCCACATGTTCCACGATGATCTCATCGGATGAACCACGATGTCTAGGACTTAATCAATCCCGTATACAATTCCCTTTGTCTAGCGGTACGATACTTGCCCGAGATTCGATCGTCGGTATCCCGATACCTTGTTCAATCTCGTTACCGGCAAGTCTCTTTACTCATTCCGTAACACATCATCCCGTGATCAAATCCTTGGTCACATTGTGCACATTGTGATGATGTCCTACCGAGTGGGCCCAGAGATACCTCTCCATTTACACGGAGTGATAAATCCCAGTCTCGATTCGTGCCAACCCAACAGACACTTTCGGAGATACATGTAGTGTACCTTTATAGCCACCCAGTTACGTTGTGACGTTTGGCACACCCAAAGCACTCCTACGGTATCCGGGAGTTGCACAATCTCATGGTCTAAGGAAATGATACTTGACATTAGAAAAGTTTTAGCATACGAACTACATGATCTTGTGCTAGGCTTAGGATTGGGTCTTGTCCATCACATCATTCTCCTAATGATGTGATCCCGTTATCAACGACATCCAATGTCCATGGTCAGGAAACCGTAACCATCTATTGATCAACGAGCTAGTCAACTAGAGGCTTACTAGGGACATGGTGTTGTCTATGTATCCACATATGTATCTGAGTTTCCTATCAACACAATTCTAGCATGCATAATAAACGATTATCATGAACAATGAAATATAATAACAATAACTAATTTAATATTGCCTCTAGGGCATATTTCCAACACTTGTCACCTTATAGCTAACTGTTGGAAATATGCCCTAGAGGCAATAATAAATTAGTTATTATTATATTTCCTTGTTCATGATAATCGTTTATTATCCATGCTAGAATTGTATTGATAGGAAACTCAGATACATGTGTGGATACATAGACAACACCATGTCCCTAGTAAGCCTCTAGTTGACTAGCTCGTTGATCAATAGATGGTTATGGTTTCCTGACCATGGACATTGGATGTCGTTGATAACGGGATCACATCATTAGGAGAATGATGTGATGGACAAGACCCAATCCTAAGCCTAGCACAAAGATCATGTAGTTCGTATGCTAAAGCTTTTCTAATGTCAAGTATCATTTCCTTAGACCATGAGATTGTGCAACTCCCGGATACTGTAGGAGTGCTTTGGGTGTGCCAAACGTCACAACGTAACTGGGTGGCTATAAAGGTACACTACGGGTATCTCCGAAAGTGTCTGTTGGGTTGGCACGAATCGAGACTGGGATTTGTCAATCCGTGTAAACGGAGAGGTATCTCTGGGCCCACTCGGTAGGACATCATCATAATGTGCACAATGTGATCAAGGAGTTGATCACGGGATGATGTGTTACGGAACGAGTAAAGAGACTTGCCGGTAACGAGATTGAACAAGGTATCGGGATACCGACGATCGAATCTCGGGCAAGTATCGTACCGATGGACAAAGGGAATTGTATACGGGATTGATTAAGTCCTTGACATCGTGGTTCATCCGATGAGATCATCATGGAACATGTGGGAGCCAACATGGGTATCCAGATCCCTCTATTGGTTATTGACCGGAGAACGTCTCGGTCATGTCTGCATGTCTCCCGAACCCGTAGGGTCTACACACTTAAGGTTCGATGACGCTAGGGTTATAAAGGAAGCTTGTATGTGGTTACCGAATGTTGTTCGGAGTCCCAGATGAGATCCCGGACGTCACGAGGAGTTCCGGAATGGTCGGGAGGTAAAGATTTATATATAGGAAGTCCTGTTTCGGCCATCGGGACAAGTTTCGGGGTCATCGGTATTGTACCGGGACCACCGGAAGGGTCCCGGGGGCCCATCGGGTGGGGCCACCTGCCCCGGGGACCACATGGGCTGTAGGGGGTGCGCCTTGGCCTACATGGGCCAAGGGCACCAGCCCCAAGAGGCCCATGCGCCTGGGGAAACCCTAAAGGAAGAGTCCCAGCAGGGGAAGGCACCTCCTAGGTGCCTTGGGGGGGGGGGGGGGGGAAGGACTCCTCCCCTGGCCGCCGCCCCTTGGAGATTGGATCTCCTAGGGGATGGCGCACCCCCCCCCCTTGGGATCCCTATATATAGTGGGGTAGGAGGGCCTCTCAAACACACCTTTTTGCCTTTGGTGCAGCCCCTCCCTCTCTCCCAAGTTCTTCTCCTCTTCTATGGTGCTCGGCGAAGCCCTGCAGGATTGCCATGCTCCTCCATCACCACCACGCCATTGTGCTGCTGTTGGATGGAGTCTTCCTCAACCTCTCCCTCTCTCCTTGCTGGATCAAGGCGTGGGAGACGTCACCGGGCTGTACGTGTGTTGAACGCGGAGGTGCCGTGCGTTCGGCACTTGGCCATCGGTGATTTGGATCACAACGAGTACGACTCCATCAACCCCGTTCACTTGAACGCTTCCGCTTAGCGATCTACAAGGGTATGTAGATGCACTCTCCTTCCCCTCGTTGCTGGTCTCTCCATAGATTGATCTTGGTGACACGTAGGAAAATTTTAAATTTATGCTACGTTCCCCAACAGTGGCATCATGAGCTAGGTCTATTGCGTAGATTCTATGCACGAGTAGAACACAAAGTAGTTGTGGGCGTTGATTTTGTTCAATATGCTTGCCGTTACTAGTCTTATCTTGATTCGGCGGCATCGTGGGATGAAGCGGCCCGGACCAACCTTACACGTACTCTTACGTGAGACAGGTTCCACCGACTGACATGCACTAGTTGCATAAGGTGGCTGGCGGGTGTCTATCTCTCCCACTTTAGTCGGATCGGATTCGATGAACAGGGTCCTTATGAAGGGTAAATAGCAATTGGCATATCACGTTGTGGTCTTTGCGTAGGTAAGAAACGTTCTTGCTAGAAACCCATAGCAGCCACGTAAAACATGCAAACAACAATTAGAGGACGTCTAACTTGTTTTTGCAGGGTATGCTATGTGATGTGATATGGCCAAAGGATGTGATGAATGATATATGTGATGTATGAGATTGATCATGTTCTTGTAATAGGAATCACGACTTGCATGTCGATGAGTATGACAACCGGCAGGAGCCATAGGAGTTGTCTTTATTTATTTATGACCTGCGTGTCAAATTAAACGTCATGTAATTACTTTACTTTATTGCTAACCGGTAGCCATAGTAGTAGAAGTAATAAGTTGGCGAGACAACTTCATGGAGACACGATGATGGAGATCATGGTGTCATGCCGGTGACAAGATGATCATGAAGCCCCAAGATGGAGATCAAAGGAGCTATATGATATTGGCCATATCATGTCACTATTATTTGATTGCATGTGATGTTTATCATGTTTATACATCTTATTTTCTTAGAACGACGGTAGTAAATAAGATGATCCCTCATTAAAATTTCAAGAAGTGTTCTCCCCTAACTGTGCACCGTTGCTACAGTTCGTCGTTTCTAAGCACGCCGTGATGATCGGGTGTGATGGATCCTTACGTTCACATACAACGGGTGTTGACGAGCCTAGCATGTACAGACATGGCCTCGGAACACATGCAAAACACTTAGGGTTAACTTGACGAGCCTAGCATGTACAGACATGGCCTCGGAACACAGAAGACCGAAAGGTCGAGCATGAGTCGTATGGTAGATACGATCAACATGAAGATGTTCACCGACGTTGGCTAGTCCGTCTCACGTGATGATCGGACACGGCCTAGTTGACTCGGATCATGTAATCGCTTAGATGACTAGAGGGATGTCTATCTAAGTGGGAGTTCATAAGATGAACTTAATTATCCTGAAGATAGTCAAAAGGATTTTGCAAATTATGTCGTATCTCACGCTTTAGTTCTACTGTTTAGTTATGTTCCTAGAGAAAATTTAGTTGAAAGTTGATAGTAGCAATTATGCGGACTAGGTCCGTAAACTGAGGATTGTCCTCATTGCTTCTTAGAAGGCTTATGTCCTTAATGCACCGCTCAGTGTGCTGAACCTCGAACGTTGTCTGTGGATGTTGCGAACATCTGACATACACGTTTTGATAACTACGTGATAGTTCAGTTAAACGGTTTAGAGTTGAGGCACCAAAGACGTTTTGGAACATCGCGAAACATATGAGATGTTTCGAGGGCTGAAATTGGGATTTCAGGCTCGTGCCCACGTCAAGAGGTATAAGACCTCCGACGATTTTCTTAGCCTACAAACTAAGGAGAAAAGCTCAATTGGTGAGCTTGTGCTCAGATTGTCTGAGTACAACAATCATTTGAATCGAGTGGGAGTTGATCTTCCAAATGAGATAGTGATGTTTCTCCAAAGTCATTACCACCAAGCTGCTAGAGCTTCGTGATGAACTATAATATATCAGGGACATATATGATGATCCTTGAGATGTTCGTGATGTTTGACACCACAAAAGTAGAAATCAAGAAGGAGCATCAATTGTTGATGGTTGGTGAAACCACTAGTTTCAAGAAGGGCAAGGGCACGAAGGGATACTTCATAAAACGGCAATTCAGCTGCTGCTCTAGTGAAGAAACCCAAGGTTGAACCCAAACCCGAGACTAAGTGCTTCTGTAATAAAGGGAACAGCCACTGGAGCAGAATTACCCTAGATACTTGGTAGATGAGAAGGCTGGCAAGGTCGATAGAAGTATATTGGATATACATTGTGTTGATATGTACTTTACTAGTACTCCTAGTAGCACCAGGGTATTAGATACCGGTTCGGTTGCTAAGGGTTAGTAACTCGAAATAAAAGCTACGGAATAAACGGAGACTAGCTAAAGGTGAGCTGATGATATGTGTTGGAAGTGTTTCCAATGTTGATATAATCAAATATCGTACGCTCCTTCTACCGTCGAGATTGGTGTTTGTGTTGAGCATAGACATGATTGGATTATGTCTATCGCAATACGGTTATTCATTTAAGGAGAATAATGATTACTCTGTTTATTTGAATAATACCTTCAATGGTCTTACACCTAAAATGAATGGTTTATTGAATCTCGATCGTAGTGATACACATGTTCATGCCAAAAGATAGTAATGATAGTACCACCTACTTGTGGCACAGCCACGTAAGTCATATCGGTATAAAACGCATGAAGAAGCTCCATGTTGATGGATCTTTGGACTCACTCATTTTTGAAAAGTTTGAGACATGCGAACCATGTCTATTGGTGTGTATGCATGTAGAAACTCCATGCAAATGGACCGTTTGGACTCACTTGATTTTGAATCACTTGAGGCATGCAAATGATACCACGTGGGCAAGATGACTGAAAGCCTCGGTTTCAGTAAAATGGAACTAGAAAGCAAATTGTTGGAAGTAATACATTTTGATGTGTGCAGTCCAATGAGTGTTGAGGCATGTAGTGGATATCGTTATGTTCTTTCTTCACAGATGATTTGAGTAGATGTTGAGTACATTTGCTTGATGAATCACGAGTCTGAATTATTGAAAGGTTCAAGTAATTTCAGTGTGAAGTTGAAAGATCGTCGTGACAAGAGGATAAAAGATCTATGATATGATCATAGAGATGAATATCTGAATTACGAGTTTGGCACAAAATTAAGACATTGTGGAAATCGTTTCACAACTAATACAGCCTGGAACACCATAGTGTGATGGTGTGTCCGAACATCATAACTGCACCCTATTGGATATGATGCATACCATGATGTCTCTTATCGAATTACCACAATAGTTTATGGGTTAAGCGTTAGAGACAACCACATTCACTTTAAATAGGGCACCACGTAATTCCGATGAGATGACACCGTATGAACTATGGTTTAGAGAAACCTAAGTTGTCATTTCTTAAAAGTTTGGGGCTGCGACGCTTATGTGAAAAAGTTTCAGGCCGATAAGCTCGAACCCAAAGCGGATAAATGCATCTTCATAGGACAACCCAAAAACAGTTGGGTATACCTCCTGTCTCAGATCCGAAAGCAATAAGGGATTGTTTCTAGAATCGGGTCCTTTCTCGAGGAAAAGTTTCTCTCGAAAGAATTGAGTGGGAGGATGGTGGAGACTTGATGAGGTTATTGAACCGTCACTTCAACTAGTGTATAGCAGGGCACAAAGAGTTGTTCCTGTGGCACCTACACCAATTGAAGTGGAAGCTTATGATATTGATCATGAGACTTCGGATCAAGTCACTCCCAAACCTCGTGGGATGACAAGGATACGTACTACTTCAGAGTGGTACGTAATCCTGTCTTGGAAGTCATGTTGCTAGACAACAATGAACCTACGAGCTATGGAGAAGCGATGGTGGGCCTGGATTCCGATAAATGGCTTGAGGCCATATAATCCGAGAGAGGATCCATGTATGAAAACAAAGTGTAGACTTTGGAAGAACTACTTGATGGTCGTAAGGCTGTTGAGTGCAGATGGATTTTAAAAGGAAGACGGACAATGATGGTAAATGTCACCATTAAGAAAGCTCGACTTGTCGTTAAGATGTTTTTCCGACAAGTTCAAGGAGTTGACTACGATGAGACTTTCTCGCTCGTAGCGATGCTAAGAGTCTGTTGGAATTATATTAGCGATTACTACATTATTTATGAAATCTTGCAGATAGGATGTCAAAACATTGTTTCCTCGACGACATTTTCTTGAGGAAAGGTTGTATGTGATACAACCGGAAGGTTTTGTCAATCCTGAAAGATGCTAATAAGTATGCAAAGCTCCAGCAATCCTTCTAGGGACTGGAGTAAGCATCTCGGAGTTGGAATGTATGCTTTGATGATGATCAAAGATTTTGGGTGTATACGAAGTTTATGAGAAACTTGTATTTCCAAAGAAGTGAGTGGGAGCACTATAGAATTTCTGATTAGTATATGTTTTAACATATTGTTGATCAGAAATGACGTAGAATTTCTGGAAAGCATATAGGGTTATTTGGAAAGTGTTTTTCAATGGAAAGCCTGGATTAAGCTACTTGAACATTGAGCATCAAGATCTATAAGGATAGATCAAAACGCTTAATGGTACTTTCAAATGAGCACATACCTTGACATGATCTTGAAGGTGTTCAAGATGGATCAGTCAAAGAAGGAGTTCTTTCCTGAGTTGTAAGGTATGAAGTTAAGACTTAAAGCTCGACCATGGCAGAATAGAGAGAAAGGACGAAGGTCGTCCCCTATGCTTAAGACATAGGCTCTACAGTATGCTATGCTGAGTACCACACCTGAAGTGTGCCTTGCCATGAGTCAGTCAAGGGGTACAAGAGTGATCCAAGAATGGATCACAGTACAGCGGTCAAAGTTATCCTTAGTAACTAGTGGACTAAGGAATTTTCTCGATTATGGAGGTGGTAAAAGAGTTCGTCGTAAAGGGTTACGCCGATGCAAACTTTGACACTAATCCAGATTATTATGAGTAGTAAACTGGATTTGTATAGTAGAACAGTTATTTGGAATAGCTCCAAATAGAGCGTGGTAGCTGCATCTAGGAGATGACATAGAGATTTGTAAAGCACACACGGATCTGAAAGGTTCAGACCCGTTGACTATAACCTCTCTCACAAGCATAACATGATCAAACCCAGAACTCATCGAGTGTTAATCACATGGTAAATGTGAACTAGATTATTGACTCTAGTAAACTCTTTGGGTGTTAGTCACATGGGGATGTGACCTTGAGTGTTAATCACATATCGATGTGAACTGGATTATTGACTCTAGTGCAAGTGGGAGACTGTTGGAAATATGCCCTAGAGGCAATAATAAATTAGTTATTATTATATTTCCTTGTTCATGATAATCGTTTATTATCCATGCTAGAATTGTATTGATAGGAAACTCAGATACATGTGTGGATACATAGACAACACCATGTCCCTAGTAAGCCTCTAGTTGACTAGCTCGTTGATCAATAGATGGTTACGGTTTCCTGACCATGGACATTGGATGTAGTTGATAACGGGATCACATCATTAGGAGAATGATGTGATGGACAAGACCCAATCCTAAGCCTAGCACAAAGATCATGTAGTTCGTATGCTAAAGCTTTTCTAATGTCAAGTATCATTTCCTTAGACCATGAGATTGTGCAACTCCCGGATACCGTAGGAGTGCTTTGGGTGTGCCAAACATCACAACGTAACTGGGTGGCTATAAAGGTACACTACGGGTATCTCGAAAGTGTCTGTTGGGTTGGCACGAATCGAGACTGGGATTTGTCAATCCGTGTAAACGGAGAGGTATCTTTGGGCCCACTCGGTAGGACATCATCATAATGTGCACAATGTGATCAAGGAGTTGATCACGGGATGATGTGTTACGGAACGAGTAAAGAGACTTGCCGGTAACGAGATTGAACAAGGTATCGGGATACCGACGATCGAATCTCGGGCAAGTATCGTACCGATGGACAAAGGGAATTGTATACGGGATTGATTAAGTCCTTGACATCGTGGTTCATCCGATGAGATCATCATGGAACATGTGGGAGCCAACATGGGTATCCAGATCCCGTTGTTGGTTATTGACCGGAGAACGTCTCGGTCATGTCTGCATGTCTCCCGAACCCGTAGGGTCTACACACTTAAGGTTCGATGACGCTAGGGTTATAAAGGAAGCTTGTATGTGGTTACCGAATGTTGTTCGAAGTCCCGGATGAGATCCCGGACGTCACGAGGAGTTCCGGAATGGTCCGGAGGTAAAGATTTATATATAGGAAGTCCTGTTTCGGCCATCGGGACAAGTTTCGGGGTCATCGGTATTGTACCGGGACCACCGGAAGGGTCCCGGGGGCCCATCGGGTGGGGCCACCTGCCCCGGGGGCCACATGGGCTATAGGGGGTGCGCCTTGGCCTACATGGGCCAAGGGCACCAGCCCCAAGAGGCCCATGCGCCTGGGGAAACCCTAAAGGAAGAGTCCCACCAGGGGAAGGCACCTCCTAGGTGCCTTGGGGGGGAAGGACTCCTCCCCTGGCCGCCGCCCCTTGGAGATTGGATCTCCTAGGGGCTGGTGCACCCCCCCTTGGGATCCCTATATATAGTGGGGTAGGAGGGCCTCTCAAACACACCTTTTTGCCTTTGGTGCAGCCCCTCCCTCTCTCCCAAGTTCTTCTCCTCTTCTGTGTTGCTCGGCGAAGCCCTGCAGGATTGCCATGCTCTTCCATCACCACCACGCCGTTGTGCTGCTGCTGGATGGAGTCTTCCTCAACCTCTCCCTCTCTCCTTGCTGGATCAAGGCGTGGGAGACGTCACCGGGCTGTACGTGTGTTGAACGCGGAGGTGCCGTGCGTTCGGCACTTGGTCATCGGTGATTTGGATCACGACGAGTACGACTCCATCAACCCCGTTCACTTGAACGCTTCCGCTTAGCGATCTACAAGGGTATGTAGATGCACTCTCCTTCCCCTCGTTGCTGGTCTCTCCATAGATTGATCTTGGTGACATGTAGGAAAATTTTGAATTTATGCTACGTTCCCCAACACTAACTAGTACCAGTACTTCAGTAGGATGTGTATTCTCCAAGGCAGAGGAAATGCCACTCGTAAAACAGAATTCACAAATCTATTGCTCCGATGCAGTTCCGATGGTATCGCATTGGTACCATTTGAACAAATGCATAAATTTGATAGCAGTATTTTATATAAGGTCATCTTGTAAAACAAATGGTTTAAGAACGTTAATAGGAGGAGCTTTCGTGGTCGTCTCCTCCGAGGCGACTCGGGGGCCAACCCTAGCCGCCGCCACTAGTCCCCCCCCTCCCTCCTCCGCCGCCAGAGGTGTCCAGCGGCGCGGCCGCTCAGCACCCATGAAGGTGGCGGCGGGGACTTTGGCGGATCCACTTTGCGTGGAGAGCCTCGGCATCCGGGGCGGCGGCCCCGGGCGGCGGCCAGCACGTGGCCTGTGCGGCGGGCGGCGCCGTAGGGTGCAGGTGAGTCGCCTCCACGGTCGTGCGGGCGGCATGGAGGCGGCGGGCGTCAGCGGCTGCAGTAGCTCCTCGTAGGCCGGCTGTACCTTGGAGAATCGGCGTCCTCATCCTCGATCTGCTTCGATCCGCGCCGCCCCCTATCCCTGGTGGCTCCGGCCGCCATTTTCTGGATGCCGGGTGTGCGGATCTGGTGGCTGGGTGCGGATCCGGGGGAAACCCCTGGCCGGCGCGGCGGCCACATTGAAGTTGTCGCCTTTGGGCGTCGTTCTCCTTGCTGAAGGCTTCGGTGGGCTTCCTGCACCTCCCACCCCACCCAGCAGCTCAGGTGAAAGCCTCAGTTCCTCGTTTCATGGCGACGACGGCACCTTGGTGGCGTGAACCTTCCTGAAGGCGTCGTCAGGGAAGTGCCCAAGTGGTGGTGGAGTCAGTGGTGGTTCGACGGCGGATTGTATTGGCCTGATCTTCATCTTCGGCAACTTGCTCGGGTCCAGGTGTGGAGGGCTTCAGCCGCTGGTGCGAGGGGATCGGGGTCCCTCTCTCGTGCCATGGGCTATGGTGCCTCCTATCCTTGACCGATGCGTGGTGCTGCATACTCTTGGCCTTCTCCGGGGTTTTCAGCGCCTTCGTCTCGACAACTCTCGTCCGGTGCTCTGCCTTGCTGCTGCCGGCAACGGTGACTGGGTGTTCGGCTCCCCGTTTCGTGTGGGTTTGTTCCTGGTGCCTCTCCTTCGGTTGCTTGGGATGCTGATCTGGGTTCTAGGGTGAACCACTCCGCAGGCCGCCGGTGCGGCACCCGTCGAGCCCGGGTGAAAGGGTAGGGGCCCTTTGCGGAGGCGGAGTCAGGTCATGTGTTGCCCCTGTTTTCCTTCTGAGGGCAATCAGTGACACAAAACATGCACGGTGGTGCCTTCCTCCCATAGCCTTAGTAGGTTAGCTGGTTTCGGCTTAGCGGCGTTCGATGCCTTCGAGTTGTTCTACTGAGCACAATGTATCTTTATTTCCGCTTTTTGTTTTCTTGTTGTAAGTGGCAGTCTTGTAATCCTGGCCGGTTGATGGCTTTGTTAATTCAAAGTCGGGCTCAAGATGAGCCTTCATTCTAAAAAAAAGAACGTTAATAGGACGCAGATGTGCCCTCGTTAGGATTTTACCACGACGCTCTTCATGTATGCAAGTGAGGAGAAAAAAGAGTGACGGTGTCTACTGTTAGAAAATACGCAAATAAATCATTGCAGAAAAGTATACGAGACATGTGAGTTTTTGTGAACGGGGTTTACCATCGTGACTAATCGCCGCGGCATGATTACATGTGCACTTCCCCTCCAAGACCATAGACAGGTGCCCAGACCGCTTCTATTTTGGCTATCCGCGCTGACCTTATAAAATAGCTCCAGATCACCGTGTCCGACTCAAACACCTAACCCTTCGCATACTCCAAGTTTAACTGCAGCCCAATAAACATTTTCGACACATTTTTAATATCTACAATATATGTGGTATTTTTAAAATTTTAAAACATTTGATCTCTCAGATTGTTAATTTGATATAGTATTTGTCTTGGAGGTCGATTTTTTCTCGGTGAGAATTAATCTCATATGTTTATGTTTAGGTGAAAAGAATCCATCTCAAACTAACCGTCAGATTTACGAAGTTGGCACTCTCTAATCTCTATTCATACCAAAGTTGCCACAGCTGGTAACTTTCGTACCAATAGAGTCACAATTTTGGTACCAACACAATGGCAGCCATATTAATCGTGAGGACGTTAATTAGTTTGAAATAAAGTTTGTCGAAACATATCCAAGTGAGTTCCTCACTTTTTGCCCTTTTCTCCTTTTCCATGCACTATGACTATAATTTGAACATTTTCCAGTTTTTCCGTAAAAATATTAATTTTTGTGCAATACTATTTAGCTAATTTTGTATTCATGTATATGTTATTAGAGCATATTTAGTTATTCCTAAACTTAACTCCCAATAATTAGTGTGTATTGGTGAGATGAAGACTAACCTATCCCCTAAATCTAACACTTAAAAAATTATTTGCTAAATTGTGACTTGATCCCTTTCATGAGAGAGAGAGAGAGGCAGGAGCACATCCAGGAAGCCGAACTTGTGTAAAATTTACCTGGGTGTACCATTCAATCTTCGATGCATGCGCTACCCTTATATAGATATTGTCGGGAAAATACCACAACAGTTGGTGTGCCAGGTAGTGGCTGCACGTGATGCCTTTTGATCTACTCTCTGTCGAGTTCGCTACGGGCCAAAGCTTTCACTTCGAAACCTTAAATCAGGTCATGTCACCTTATGATTGTAGTGTAAGCATAAAACAAATAAGTTATGTGTATTTTTTACAGGATAAATGTGGTTCCTAGTTGGATGCCTCAAATTGGTATGAAATTTAATTCCACAAAAGAGGCTTGGAACTTTTGGACATGTTATGGAGGTCATATTGGTTTTGATGTAAGGATAAATTATGAAAACAAGAGCAAACTTGATGGAGTAATCACTTCAACAAGATATGTTTGTTCTAATGAGGGCTACAGAAGAAACGACAAAAGGGATAATAATACAAAGCGTCCTCGTGCAGAAACAAGGACCAATTGCGATGTTCGAACCAGAATCACTCTAGACTAAGAAGCAGGAAATTATGCATGAGTTAGTTGTTGACCACAACCATGTTTTGCAATTACCCGGGACAAGCCACTTGATGCCATCGCAGAGGAAGATTTGGGCTTTGCAAACATTTGAAACTGAAACAACAGATGATTCAGGAATTGTACCTAAAAAGGCCCATGAGTTAGCAAGTCGACAAGTTGGTGGTCCACTGAACCTTGGCTACACATGTCGTGATCGCAAGAACCACTTGCGAACCAGGCGTCAAAGGGACTTGATGTATGGTAAAGCTGGAAGTATGCTCAAGTATTTTGGAGATAAAAAAGAATGATAATATGTGCTGCTCGTAGCGAGACATATGGCAAGTGCAACAGCAGCGTCCCCAGTCAGCTTTTGCAGCACCTAAGTCCCTCAACCATTCCTTGCTGCAGCCGGTCTCGAGCTTCGGGGGTGAAAGTATAGGTCTGACCTGAGTTGGTTATACCTGTCAATGGCGACGTTTGTTTTTTTATCGTTACCTTGTTGAAGGCAATGTTCGGATATACTCGGACTGATTTTGCAGGGTGAAAACCATGATTCCAGTCTTCGCGGGTGGATCCGGTGACGGTGGTGCTTGAGCATCGCTCCCTTCTTAAAGGTGTTGCTGTTGCAGAACCTCATTATCTATCTTGTGTCATGATATGGTTGGTGCGGATATGGTCATTGACACAATTTGCCGATTGTAGATCTGATCACTTTTGGGCTTTTTTTCCTTGCCTATATATAGCTTTGGTTTTTTATGACTTTACTAGCTTTTGACAATGTTTGTGTATGTGTGTTGGTGTTGACTGTGTGCATCTTATTTTTATAAAGGTCGAATGTGTGTTCATTATGTTTGTATCCTCTTGATGCTCCTTTCTTGAACGGAAACACTAACGCCCATACGTGTGTGCGTTTGCATCTCGCCCACACGCGTGGATCCGCGTCCGTTTGTGGGTGCACGAATCTTGGCATATTTGTGGTGCCACGTAGGACTAGACTGGTGTGTGGGCATTCACCCGGTCGCCCACACGTCCGTTTCACCACACTGACAGGCCGGTGTGTGGGTGTTTAGCAGTCGCCCACACACCAGTTTTCACTCACGCATAAGGGCTGGTGTGTGGGTATTTACCATCTCGCCCACACGCCTGTCTCCTCTCCCACACCTAAGCTGCCAGTTGCCATGTGTTTTGCAGTGTACATGGCAACTGCCATAGTGTGCTTGCAAGCAGATGGCAACTCTCTTTTTTTTACCCGAACATGTCAGTTGCCATATGTTTGCAGGGTACACGGCAACTGCCCCTAGTGTGCTTGTAAGCAGATGGCAACTCTCTCTTTTACCCGAACATGTTGTTTTGCCATGTCTCTTTGTAGCACTACACGACAACTGCCTAGTGTTAGTAGGTGGCAACTCCTAAGGTTTTCAAATCATGGCAACTGTAATAAATCAGACCATACATGGAAACTGCTTAGTGTTAGTATGTGGCAACCTCTAAAGTTTTCAAATCATAGCAACTATAGTAAACCAGACCATACATGGCAACATTTGTAGTTGTCCAAAATGGCATCTCGCACTTGACCTGAGATGGCAACTACAGTTGAGCAACCATGACAATTGTAGCTGTCCGACATGGCAACTGTAGCTCAGTGACATGGCAACTGCAGGTAAACAAACATTGAAGAGGGTTCGGATATGAAATTGATACCCTGTCGTTTAGTTATTTGGATATACCAATTCACCATCGCAGGCTTTCTACTAAGGAATGGAAGTGTATTGAAAATCGATTTGAAAAAAAACAAGCTACTGAAAAGGTAAACTTATGTCTTATGGAGGTCGGCTGGTACTTATAAACCCAGTACTCACGAGTATGTCGATGCCCATCTTTTTTTTGAAGTGCCTTTCGGGGTACAGAAAATGTTAGATTTTTAGCGATCACGATTTATTTGGGAAAGCAATGAAAAATAAAGAGAAAATACACACTTACTAAATGGGATATTATTTGTAGACCGAAGAAACAGGGGCTAGGCATTGAGAATTTAGAGGTAAAAGACACTTGCCTATTCAGTAAATGGTTATACAGTTTTTCTGTTAAGACCGAAGGCATGTGGGTACAGTTAGTGCCTAACAAGTACCTTCGGTCTAAAACCTTGGCCCAGGTTACCGTTAGACCCAATGATTCACCTTTATAGAAGGGGTTGATGAGAGTGAAAACGGCCTTCTTCCATAGGAACTAGATCGGGACCGCGCCTTGGCGCGAGGGTGCCGGTCCCAACGATATGGTCAAGCCGATAATGATCATATATAAGAAGCAAGATATTATCGAGTTCAACATCATCATGAAATTATAAACACTCAGTTAGTTCATTAGACCACAAAACCTAATAACTACAACATTAAGTTCAAAAATAAGAGCACGAACACGAGAGAGGAAGTACTAATAGCAGGAACATAATAAGAAAGCAAAAGCCAGGCATACTGACGGTAAAGGCGGTCAAACTACAAAACAACATCTATTAGGCATACTAATTAGTAGCTCTGTCCAACTGCCTTGTCGGTCAACTTTATAGGTACGCTTAGATGATCAACCGCGTGGCCTTGGTGTGAAAGCAACTGGCGCAAGCACATCATGCTCTTGTGCCTGAGACCATCTTTTTATTTGAATAATCTCAGCCCATGTGGGAAACTAAAGCATGATGGCATGAACTTCAAAAGATGTCGTGTACTCAAAGATGACTTGAATTCGATGGTTCTACAAAACAGATAAAAATAAAGATCATTACTCTATTGATAAGTAAGGAAAAGGGAACAAATAACAAACATCTACTTCGGATTAGCTAGTGTTAATAAACCATTAAAGATTACTGAGTGTACAAAAAATGATGTGCGGTCAGACTATCGATACTCTTTAGCCTATATAACCTAGGTGTACGTCATCCCTTTCTCTACAAAGTACAATTTAGCCGTCCTTTATTGTTATTGTTGAATCAAGAAACCAATGGAATGATAAATGGATACATTGAACTTACACGAAAGGCCACCAGATATCTCAAAGAAAAGATTGCTGATGTAAACATGTCTATGCCAACCTGTGGATATTTATTTGAGTAGATGTCACTAATTTCAAACGTTAATATCTGGTATAGAGGAAATTCATGTAGGTAGTAAAAATGTGGTGGCGGAACTGAATTATACAATAAATGCATATGCATATATGAAACACAATCTCTGTCTGTTGTCCAAATATATGAAATCTGCTTATAATCTTGATCCAGAGCAGCCAGTAGGTCTCTAAGCTGTTTTTTTAAAAGGAAGATAACCAAAAAAACTAATAATGATTGTAGCTACATCTTTAATCTGTGAAGTGATACACATAGCCAACGGCCCTTGAAGATCGCATGGCTAAGGAGCATGTCAATATCAGCTTTTATGCAAGTAGAAGCGGCACACTTCATTCACACTGCACTATGATAGCAGTATGTATACATTGTGT
Source organism: Triticum urartu (assembly GCF_056163025.1). Taxonomy (NCBI): domain Eukaryota; kingdom Viridiplantae; phylum Streptophyta; class Magnoliopsida; order Poales; family Poaceae; genus Triticum; species Triticum urartu. Next base: position 547,164,294 of record NC_141877.1, read on the forward strand.
AGATACCATTACTGAAGTATAGTGATAAGAAAAGAAACATGATTACTGCACATTATTTATTCCTAATTTATTATATTTGAAGCCCCACAGAAAAAAAATAAGTTGTAAAGATCACCATGTATGTTGACATGTTCAATAAATCTTGAACTATAGTCAGTTCATAATTTAAAAGGATTATCTCAGGGGCTTGAACTAAGAAAAAAATGAAGAACCAAATATTAACTACATGGGCGGGTTCACAACATATATTCACCCTGTGCGTTCGGTTTATTTGGTTTACATGGTTCGATTTATACGGTTTTTCAGTTTGTACGGTATTAATACTTCGGTAAATATGGTATGAAATTAAAATACGGTTCGGTTTCGGTATATACCAAATTATTTCGGTATGGTTTCGGTATATACCATAAAAACCAAAGTTGACGCGAATTTGGAAATGACGTAATAATAATTAGCAAATTTATGACTCAAAACACATACTATTCTACACAAATAGTATATGACTATATATATAAGTATATATGCATGCATTGATTCATCTGTTGATGGTTATGGACGTGCTTAGCATTTTAAAAATAGAAAAATGACTATGTTACAAGAAAAAATTATGTGCTTAGTAGTGCATTTGACTCATGTACAAGAAAAATGACAACTTGTATGGTTGTTCATCTCAAGAAATATAAATTTATTTTACTTCGGTTTATTCGGTTAACCATTTGGTTTTCCGGTATATACAATAAAAACCAAGTTCAAATCAGTATGAAAAGTTCATACCATACCGAAACCAGAAACCATAAAAACCATAAAATTGGTTTGGTTCAGTTTATTTTCGGTATGGTTTTTTGGTTCGGTTTTTAAATGCACAGAGTGAACATATATATAGCAGCAACTCTTATAGATCCTTCCTAATACAGACAATAGAAATATTTTGGAGAGGGTATTGAAGATAAATTAAATTTATTTGGTTCCTAGCCATTTATGTGGGGTTACATGATGTATTCAACGGCCATGAGAATAGTGCAAGGAATTTAAGGATACAAAGCTATACATGGAATTGAAGGATAAAGAGTTACTTGTCTGCTGAGTGGGTTCAGAGCGACGAACGTGAATGGTGTGAAGGAGGTCACCAGTCACACTGCCAGATCACTGCAGTTCCGTTGCTCGACACCATAATCGACGGTGGAGTCCTCTACTGGTTTGATTCAAACTATCAATGGTATGCCTCATTCCCTGTATAAACATCTTGGGATAAATTCATCTACAGGGTCAAAACAGATGCTGGATTAACACGTATTCAGAACCTGGAACCAAGGAAATTTTTGCGCAACTGTGGAGTAAGCAAATCGAATGTATATCATAATGCGTTTTGTCGCTTGCATGATATCTGCAACTGAGTTGAATGTATATCATAATGCGCGGCATGCCATCTACAGTTAAATGTATATCATAATGCGTTTCAAGCCGACGCATCAAAAGAACAGTGCATTGAATGCCATCTACAACAAATAGTTAGAAATTAATCACCAGGAAAAGAATAATCAGGAGAGGACAAAGCAACCTCGAAAAGAAAAACTACCAACAGATATATGAAAGAGAGACAGAATACATGCAATTAGCATGATGCGGGTAGTGTATGGATATACGCCCCCTCTCCCTACACGAAATCATTCATTATTCGAGCGAAAGCACTATTCCAAGAAGAAGAAATCGACTATCTCGTTTTATGATTATACCAAAAGGATATGCACAGACGAAGGCAGCTGAACCCAAAACAAACAAAAAGGGCACCACACTGCAAAATATAAGACCATGATGGTACACAGATATCTCAAAAGGCCCCAGCAGAGGCATACCCTAAGGGTAAACGTTATTCTGTGTTTCAATAGTGCATTCTACAACTTTATCTTCAGTAAGTATTTTTAGCAATTCTCGTAATGCACATGAGACAGAACATCATATAGTTGTCCATGAGTAAACATGTGAACTGCTAGCTTTTTGGATAATAAAAAATCAGCAGGCCACAATTCAGAAGAGTGACCTGGGCGGACTATTGCAATTGCTATACCGGAATCGTACATCCAAGAAGAATAGTGGGCACCAAGATTATTGGAAGAACACGTCAGCAATGAAAAAGATACTAAAAGGATTTATAATATCACTTGGTCGCTGTAATCATAGTTCTGGTTACCTTGCTAACATTTAAAATAAAAAGTGTGTAGTAGATAACCCACTAATCATGCATAAGACATAAACTGCTCAATAAACAGAGGTAGGAAATACTTAGATTAACACCTGAATTGCTTCAGAGTCATAAGGGATGATACATTATGTATGTGCCTGATATCTGAATCTTAGAATAGCAGTTAGACTTCCTTTTATCTATTTGGAGTGCCAAAACAGTAGGAATTTGTTAATTGGAAATCATATGAAGTTACATCATGAAATTTATTATAAGCATTCTTCCTTGCAGAAGCGGGTGGCAAAACGTAATGGAATACCAATTTGAAACCCAGTAAGGTGCCAAAACAGTAGTAAATGAGTAAGAACAATAGCCCTCTGTTCTAGCCAAATTAGGGAGCTCACTGATGCATGGTGTTGCACTTCTACAACAGTACCCAGATTTGATAAGCTTGCAGAGTACACTTTCTGCAGAAAAAGTGAAGGGATCAATTTTATTATTATTTCTTCTACATATAATAAAGTAATACACAAAACTACATGAAAGTTAAACTGATGCAATAAAAAACTTTGAGCTCGGAACTTAAACCCTGGATCAACTAATCTAGCATGGTAGCTTATTCTTCTTAATGAAAGCACATATATTTAAGAACTGCTAGTGAATCACAACTCCAACTAATTTTGCAAACCAAACCATGAATGGGAGCAAGCATCACCTTTGTAGAGAGAGTGGCACAAGGGAGCTCTGCTTCTCATGACGAAGTGCAGAATTGAGGAACTGGTCCTTTGGTTCAGAACCCTCTCTTACTATTTACGTCAAAGCAAATAGAGAAAAGCTCTTTTACGGTGATTGGGGAGTTACGAATTGTAATTTCGTATAACTCCCCCATCGATTATTTTCCACCGTTGATTTTAACCTGTTAATTAAAAAATTGAGTTTAGTCAATAAAGGTATTATGGTCATGTGTATTTTTTCAGTACTCCGCTGGTCAAACCCCCCGCATCTGGGTAACCATCTCGCGAGAGGGAGGAGCCGGTGCGAGGACGTGGGAGACGGCGGCGCAGGCGTGAGGACCTTGGCCATGACGTCGACGCCAGGACCTGCAGGCGAAGACGCCGACGCAAGATCCAGGAGGCGAAGCCCCGGCTGGTCTTGGTCGTAGTGGCCGCTCCCCCACATACGTCCCCGCCGATGCCGCGTGAGGTTCTGGAGGGGACGCCGCCGCCGCGAGGTATTGGAGATCCCGGCTGTACTTGGTCGTAGAACAGAGGTATCTCTTCCTCCCATCCTTCCCTCCTCATGCCTTGTGCTGGCGGTGGAGACATGGAGCAACTGCACATTGCAGCACCTTGAAATAAAATTCAGTTAGCAGTTAGGGTTCAGATTGGTAGTGGATACGCCAGCAGTGCGTTCGCTAGATTGCGCAACTTCAGCAGTCACTAATCGCATGATTAGCGGCTGGCCAGCGTCCTCGATGCCTGCAATGATGATGCTGCTGCTGACTGTTAGCACGCTGCTGCTGCTACATTTTTTACATGCACGAATCATCAACACAAAACTCTAAGGAAAAAGGGATATGATATGATTTTTTTTCAGCAAAGAATCATTTGGTTTGTCACACAAACATACAAGTAGAAATTGCAGCCTTAAAGTTTCCAGAATCAACAATTAACTATGTAAGCTTATGGTCATACTCCTGTATCATACACGTACACAAGTTCAGGCCATACATGTATAAATTCTGTTAACTGTCAAGCCTTTATTCAGTAATGAAATCTTAGATTTTGGATTACTTGTAACAGCATGTTCAAACAACTGAAATCTTTTTGCAGCATACACATACAAGTTCAGGTCATACATGTAAACTATGGCTTGGAACAACTTAACTAGTGCTAATAACAGTTTCATAGTTCAGTTTCATGTGTTTGTTTTGAAGTTTTGAAGAGACACAGGTTCAGAGTTCACAAATTTCTTACAACATGTAGCATTCCCCAATGGCATTTGCTGCTTATAAACTACAGAGAATACTGGTAATAAATCCCACTAAGCATAGGTAGTGGAGAGGATCAAAATTCAGACATATGATAAACTACAGAGATTCTGCAATTTCTGAAGAGTAGTTAAATATTACTCCCTCTGTCCCATAATGTAAGGTGTTTTTTGACGCTAGTGTAGTGTCAGTGTGGTGTCAAAAAAGGTCTTACATTATGGGACGGAGGGAGTAGTTGCTATGATAATGTTTTCATAACTATGAAGAGTGTGTTATATGCTGCTTAGAGATTGTATAGCTGGAGTGGCCTAACAATTCTAGAAGACACTATGCACTAGTTTTGTGTGTCATAAATTCATAATCTGTAGTATCAGTCTTCTTAGTGCAAAAATGGAGACTACATTTCCATGGTACTCACATGCTATTACTATTCTTGCATTAAGATGTACTACACAAAACCAAGGCTAATTTGTTTGACTTCCAAGTCCTTACTTTGCCATGACAACTCTGCTTGGCCACAGTTCATGTTATTTGCCAAAGCAAGTTTAAAACTGAAGTGTTCTCATCGAAATCTTCTCCAATGCATGCAGGACTTTCGTGTAGGAGAAAGCGAGATGTTCATAGTCCACAGTTGTCGTCTGAGTTTGTATATTCCCTAGGTAGCAAAAATAACGTCAATTATTAAGGCAGCCACCGGTTCAAACAGTGAGCATCAGGTACTCTGTTTTCAGCACTCTATAGTTTAAACTCGCTGTGTTTAGTCTAGCAGATCCTTTTTTCTGTGGAATCAAGTCTACCAGATTTAGTATTGACCTTTTCTTCTATCTTTGTATACATGACGGTAGTCATCAAGGAAATTTTACACAATTGTACAACCGACAGAGCAAAGGATGCCATAATACTGATTTTATCATTTCCACCATGATTTTCTCTCTTAATCAACCATGCTTTCCTGCACATCACATAAAATTAAGTGTACTTAGGATTGATTTAGTGCAGTTGCAATAGTTCTGCACCTGGGATATCATGCGGTAGCCAGCTCTATTTTTCTTTATTTTCTATGCAATTGATGATTCAGTTTAGTTCATCGTTAGGGCACTATAATCAATGTTTAGTAATAAATTTTAGTGATTGTCCCATGTAAAGTTGATTTTCTGGCTGCAGGTTTATTGTCTGTCTTGGGTGTTCATTGTAGCAATAGTGTGAGTACTGGACAGCCTTCTGCCACCATCGTTTACCTCCGACTCGCCAGCCAGTCGCCATCGTCTACCTCGTGCCTCGCCGGACAGCGCAGTCGTCAAACTCTGTCTCACCGGGCAGGCACTGCCGTCTACCTCTGCTTTGTAGTTAATTGTGTGCTAGCAATTCCTCCGGAAAACTTGTTAGGTTATTCTAACTCTGCCATGTATCCATGATCTTGTTTTCTGAATATGTAATTTTTTTTAGTGATTTCATTTTCATTTTATTTATCATAGCACTCCCATGATTTATTTCATTTTCTAGTGTATATTTTTAAATTTTATTTTCCCTAATGGCCATGGTGTGAGAGAAGACTACTAGCGGGCTTGGGGATGTTCACTGCTTTGGGCGTTGCACTGAAGAAGTTTTGCCAAAAAGAAATAAAACTAGAAGCAAAATTCAAATTCATGAGCATTTTCGGTAAAAAAAATTGTTAAAAAATAAGTTTCCATAAAAACTCTCAAAAATTCACGATACCCTATATTCAATCTGGGAAAGTTTCTAGAAGTTTTGATGAATAGAAAAAAAAATAGAAGCAAAATTCAAATTCAGGACCATTTTGGCTCAATATTTACCCCAAAAACAAGATTTCAGAAAGAAAAAAAATCCACACTATTCTTAGCTCATTCAATCTGGGAAAGTTTCAAGAAGTTCTTCCAAACAGAAAAAAATAGAAGGAAAAAAAATAAAATTTTCAGGAAGAAAAAACTCAAAATTTGGCATGAAAAAATCTCAAAAAATCCACACTACCCTTATATTTAGTCTAGGAAGATTTCAAGAAGCTTTCTCGGACAGGAAAAAAACTAAAAGCAAAATTCAAGTTCAGGAGCATTTTTGGCTCAAAAATTGGGTAGAATATTTTTTCTGAGAAAAATATCCAAAAATAAAAGTTCCTAGAAAAATTCCACGAGTACCAATTTTGGAGATGTTAGTTAAACTTCACTATAGAACTTGGCTTTGTAACAATCAGTTTGATGCAAATAGAACCAATACTGTAGATCAGGTTTGGGTGCATGTTAACTCTACATGGTAGCTCTATGCTGGTTATGGGTCTGAATGGGTCGTAGCGGTACTTGTAGACCAAGATGACCCGTAGTGGTAGTTATGGGTTGGAATGACCTGTGGTGGTAGTTGTCTGTCGGGACTATGATTCAAGGTAGTTGAGTGTCCGGATGACCTGTTATGGTACTTGTGGATCCACACGTCCCAAAGTTGTAGTTGTGGGTCCGTATGACCCCTAATGATAGTTCTATGTTGGTAGTATCTGTAAGGGTAGTTGAGAGACCGTACGACTCATAGTTCTAGTACTGGTGCTGACAACCCATAGTGCTAGTCGTGGATTCGGATTACTCATATTAGTAGTTGTGCGTTTGAACGACCCATAGTGCTAGTAGTAGAATTGACAAAGTATGGATCATTGTGCTAGTCGTGGTCTGGATGACCCGTAGCGGTATTTGTTAGTTCGGATGACCCATACTGCTAGTCGTGGTCCGGACAACCCATCGTGGTGCTTGTGGACCCGGATAACCGATAGTGCTAAGTTCTGGGTTCGGATGGCCCGTAGTGCTAGTTGGGGATCAGATGACTCATAGTGTTAGTTGTGAGTCCAGATGGCCAATGGTGCTAGTTGTGGGTTTTGACGACCCATGGTATTATTAGTGTGATCACCGCAAGTACCGGTTTTACACGTCCGGGCCCATTACTACCGATCTTAGTCGTCCAGACCCACAAGTATCGATCTTAGTCGTCTGGACCCACAAGTGTCGGTCCAGCTCACTACAATCGATCTTACTTGTCTGGACTTAAGTACCGGTCTTACTCGTTCGGGCTCATTTCTATCGATCCTAGTCATTGAGACCCACAAGTATCGATCTTAGTCATTCGGACCCACAAGTATCGATTCCAGTCATCCGGACCCACAATACCGGTTTTACTCATTTCGGCTCACTACTATGGATCTTACTCGTTCGGGCACACTACTTTTGATCTTAATCATCTAAAACCACAAGTATTGGTCTTAGTCGGCGGGTCCACAAGTATCGGTCTTACTCATTTGGGCTTACTACTATCGATCCTACTCGTTCGGGCTCACTACTTCAATCTCAGTCATTCAAGATGAGAAGTACCGATCTTAGTTATTTAGGTCCACAAGTATCGATCTTAATTGTCCGTACCCACAAGTACCAATCTTAGTCGGCCCAACTCGCAAGTACCAATCTTAGTGGTTTTCATCCACAAGCATCGATCTTACTCATTTAGGCTCATTACTATCGATCTTAATCATCCGGAACCACAAGTACCAATCTTTGTTGTCCGTGCCAAGTACCATTCTTACTCATACAGGTCCACAAATACTGATCTTGGTCATCCAAGCCCACTACTATCAATCTTAGTCGTATTGACCCACAAGTACCGATCTCGGTTGTCCAGAACCTTAAGTATCGGTCTTGCTCGTACTGACCCGCAAGTGCCGATCTCAGTTGTCCAGAACCATAAGTATCGGTCTGGCTCGTTCCGACCCTCATTGAAAAAATTATACTTTCTATTTTTATGAAAATATTTCACGCGTTTACACCAAAAATACCTTTTCCCCTTCACTAAAAAAAATATAATCCCGTCACTATTTCCAAATTTTCAGCCCTTGGCAGCCGGGCACCTACATCAATCACCAAAAAGAAACTCCAGCCCCCACGATCTTATCCCCCACGTAGCGATCACTCCACCCCGCACATTCTCGTGCTCCTATCCCCTCCCCCATTATCGCCCCACCAAATCGGAGCTCCTCCGATCCATCCGTCCCAGTCTGGTTGAACGCAGCCCCCTTCTCATCTGCGGGATCCCGGCCGCCGCCTCACCCACGACCCTCTCCTCCACTGCCAAGTCTGCGCGGACGCCGCCTCCCTCCTCACTGACGGGATCGGAGCCGCCGGCCACCGCCCACCTCGCCTGAAGGATCCGATGCCACTGCTCTTCTACGCCGATCCATCACCGGCCACCGGTGGTGCATCACCTGCTTCCCCTGACTGAAGAATCCTTGCGGCGTTTCGAAGAAGCTGTGGGTGGAAATTTCGGAACCGCTGCGCCGACGATGGTGTGATGCCGGCGATGGGTCCGCTGGCAATTCGATATGCGAGTATGTCGCTGCCAACTCTGGAGGTGTGTTCACAGGATGATTCATACCATGCTTGAAAATGCACAATCTTGCCTTCTAAATCTGGATCAAAGAGGAAATGTGGCTACTGCGGGGGTGGAAGGTCACGATCATGTCATCAGTTAGATCAAAGGCAATATTAAGCACAACCCTGTCATCTACAAAAATTACTCAGCACACTCTCACAATCCCTGCTGAAACTTTTTGAAATCTTTAGGTTGTGATAACTTTTTAGGAGTCGGTAGTACTAGCGTTTCAGAGACTAACAGGAGAAGCAAATTAATAATTATGCGTGCCACCGGAATTAGCAGTGCTAGTGTATGTAGAAGTAAAACTAAGTTGTAACTTGATTCTGTGTTAGTTGAAAGCATAGAAATAGCGAATCTCTAGAACATTGTTTGAAAAGGCTAGTAATTGATGGCTTGTGAACGGGAGGAGATTACCACACACAGCCTCAAATGATGTTTCTATTTACTACAGGATTCATTCATGTTATGTGTGCGTTTTCATTCAATTATTGTCTCTCCCATGTTAAAGGTCCTTGGTCACTTCTGCAGGTGTGACCATGAGTTCTGCTACTCCTGCCACGTGAGTACAACAACTGCGAACAAGCATGCTAGTGCGTCTTCTGGGACGAAGACAGTGCCGAGCTCTCGACAGCACAGTCCTGCCAAGCCTTCGAGATCTGGGTATGGGACACCTTCGACTGCATGCCCCACCGACGGCTACTCAGAGAAGGAGCGGGTGCAGGTGTCACTCATCCAGCGGTTCCTCGCAGGGGGGTTTAGCCTGAGCGGCGAACATCAAAACCTGACCCAGCAGTCGTTGCCGTCATGCTGCGCGGTGGACTCGTACATCGTTGACACCATGAAGGATCTCCATCAGCTGCAACGACGACTACATACAGTGAATGATGAGGATGTTAAAGAATATCGAGTCATAGATATAGCATTAGAAAGGAGATACGAATGGCGCATATACTGATGATTTTCAGATCGGAATAACGTGTTCTCCCCATGACATAACCCTGTCGAAAATTGATTTGACATCAGAAAAGAATTGATATTATCGCCCTTTGTTTCATTGATCGTCTGTTTGGCTTACCCTCCATTATTCAATTCCTTTTTGGTATCATCTGCATCAGCAAAGCTTGTTTGCCTAACTTCTTTTCCCCTTTCTGCTGGACAACATCATCAATTATTAATTGCATGTGTGTTTGGCCGCTGAATTAGAAAAACTGTTCTCCTAATGCTTGATTATTAAGCCTAATGCTTCATGATAATCTCTTTTCAGCCCAAGTAATTATAACTGGAGGTCCAAGTGGGCTTATTTTCTAATTTGAACAAATAGCCATAAAAATAGACAAAAGTGGATCAAACAGAACTAAAATGGGATTACGAGGATCCTCGACAATGACATACAACCGCAAAGGTGATGAGAAACCAACATGATATTCGATAACCACTTGACAGTAATATTGCTAACCACTCGACAGTAATATTGCGATATGGAAAATTAAGAGCAAAATCTCAGTTGCACATATATTTCCTCATGTTTACGCACAGCGCCAGATGACATCAAGTTTCAGCATCTTAAACTCAATCCTATAACATTTTGAGCTTTTCACCGGTCAACATACATGTTTAGAAGACAAGGACACATAGCATAACCAATCAGGACAGTTAATTGATGCACTTCTAGACTAAGAAACAACCATTTAGAAATTTCACGCATCGAACAGAAGAGACACTACTACTAACAAGACTCATGATGATTGCCCTAGCTCCACATCGTCATATCCTGCAAAAGGCGTTCGAGCAAGCAGGTAGTACTTCTCAAACTCCTTGAGGTTTAGAGAAGAAACGGTTGCTGCCGTCACCATCCCCTCCATCACCGCCGCCTCCTTTGCCGAAATGGAACCCACCGCTTCCATCGTCCAGTTTAGGCCCTTGAACTTTCCTTGAAGCTGTAAACAATATAAAACAAGCAAAATTAAGTGGACTGCCCACTCCGATGAACTAGGTTAAATTTGCAGTGTGAGAACATGCAAGAAAAACCACCTTTGGGATCAGATTGTTTGACAGTCGTGGCTGAAGATTTGCACTGGAGACTTTGAGTTTGAGCAGCATTGCATCTTACACTCTGAAGCGAATAGAGTTGTCACGAGAAAGAGGGTCAAACAAATGATCTGATGTGAAGGTAGCCATAAGCAATTTACTATCACAGTGTAAGATGGCCATAGCTGCTCAAACCCGGGCATATATTGTACTCCCTCCGTCCCATAATATACACTAGTGTAAAAAACGCTCTTATATTATGGGACGGAGTAGTTCTCTGCACATTACAGAATTATCACATTGATTTACGCATATACCCAGCTTCTGTGGACATAAATGGCAAGGAAACAGTAGAGAAAATCAATACCCAACCTATCATGCTCCTGACACATGTGGAACAATTATCAGAAACTGGCCCATGAAGGGGAACAAGCAATCCTGAACTCAATATTACATACCATAGAAGGCATGAACAAGTATTCTGTTAGTGCCTCAATATTACATATGTTAATTGATCTCCCTCCAGTACTACTCCTCTCATTGTACATTTAAGGGAAATAAAATAGGTGTTGTTGATTAACACTACTTGTGCAATGTCCTGAAGGGTTTGACTGACCAGAGAGGAGTTTGAGAATGGTCCAAAAAGACGACATCCAGCAGACCATAGCCAGCTCACAATTGGTCTTTCATGAATACGTGATTCAGGGTGGACACGGTCCGGGCCGGTCCGGTCCCTGACCGAGCCATCATTTGGACCGGCCGCCGGCGGACCGGACCGGACCGGACCGAGCAGCGCGGCGGTCCTCTTTTCCTGGACCGGACCGGCGGCGGTAAAGCTCGGGCCAGACCGAGAGGACCGACGGTGGCGGTGAGGTCGTGACCACGGCAGCCGCGAGAGACGTCTCCTGCGAGCTCCTGGACTCGGTCGAGAACGACGACGGTTCAGCAGCAACTGGACGCGGTGGCGCTGGCGGGCCGCGAGTTTTACATGCGCACGTTTGTTGTTTAGCAATTTTTTCGCTACATGCAAGCAATTTAACGCGTGCATGAGCTAACGATTTTGTGCGTACTGGCCTTGCCGTGATTAGAGGATCAAGTTTTACGTGGGGTTAGTCGTGGGATGACGCCGTAATTGACTGATCAATCCTCGTTTATCTGGTCAACGAAAAGAAGGAAAGAAAGAAACGGCCCACGATTTTTTGTGCGCGGTTGAGGTAGCCACGATCACCACCGCGAGCAACTACTGTTGTTGTGGGCTTCTTCATCAGGGTCTGTCCGCTCCTGAAAATACTGACGAAACTGAAAATACTAAAGATTCTGGCGAAACTGAACCGTGATTGCACACGTACAGATTTGGTAAGCCTCTAACGTAGGAATAGGTGTTTCCTTTTGTTTTCTGTTCGATTGAATAAAAGGAAACAACATTATGGAATAAATTGAAACGGTAGCGTGGAGTTAGTCGTGCGTGATTATCGGATCTAATCCCGTTTCTCTTTTCTGTTCGACTGAATAATAGGAAAGAAACTTCAGCGCAGCAGCGCGTGACCAGTCTTCTACCTCTTGCCCCTATCTCTTCGTCAATTGACTGAATTACACTTGATTCTGGTCAACAACGACGGGCGGGGCATGGCCAGTGCGTCGCCGGCGGCTGAGACGTCGAGGAACGATCTGCAGTTTCGGTCCGCTCGGTCGGACCGGTTAAAGACTGGACCGGACCGAGTAAATTTCGGGCTGAAATTTAGGGACCGGACCGGCCAGTTTCTTCAACGGGCTAGGACCGATCGGTCCGGTCTGGAACGGGCCACGAGCGGGCCGAAAAGCCCGCTCGCTCCGCTCAGACCTCCAACTGCGAAAGCCAAACCAGATGGATATGCAAACTGCAATGTTTCAGTAACTGCTTTCATACTCTTTAGCCTAAGATTTAACAAAATTGTTGCTAGGTGATGTCACAGAGTTCATACCTTCATAGATTTTCAACCATCTGTTCACAGAGTTCATCATCTGTTCCATCAACAACTCTGCTCCTCCGCAAGGTCGTGGCTGGACTCCACTGCCTGCTGGCCTTCATTGACTGCCGCTCGACTCCATCGGCCATGGTTGTCCCTGCCCGGGGCGCCTCCCGTGGCGTTCCTCGGATCTAGTGTCGCCGCCGGCCGCCTGCGCTGCCGGCCCCGCCCGCTTAGCACCGCCGCTCCTGGCTCCCGTGGCTCGCTGCGGCTCCCGCAACGTGGGATACGGACCGACTGCACCGTGGAGGAGGGGGGTGCACCAGGGGAGGCTAGATACGGTGGGCTTCCCGGCAGCGGCGCATGATTCCAGTGGCGTGGGTAAGAGGCTAACGACATTTGGGCGATTGAGAGATTTGACGGGAACACCACGAGATTGAGGAGAGACGGTCATGGGGAATTTTCCAAATATTTGACATATCTACCCTTGAAAAATTTACTGGATCCACCTAAATTTTGTAATGGTCCCACCATTAATTGTAATTTTGTGTAATTTAGGTCTTGTAACTCCTCGTAACTCCTATTTTTCCACCGTTAGATTCGAGTGGATGGACGGCTCCTAAATTCGCCAATCACTGTAACAGTTGTAAATAGAGAAATGAAATGCAGCTATTATTAATTTCCCCACCAACCACAATGCAACTACAGTTGTCCATCTATATGAACCACACTAAAACATCATGGATCCACAACAAACCAAGGAGTAGCAGATTCTAAACCCTTAATTATAATGGATACTTTTCATATTGTACATCTCAACCAGGTAATAGTCCATTCTTATTGCATATTAATGCTCGGTTTAAATCAGTGTGTGACTGCCATATGACCCTAAAATATTGCTCTGAGAAATACCATGATATAAATCTAACCATAAACATGAATATACTGACAATATTATTACCTTGTCAACCTGAAACTCTTCAATCTACAATATGGCTTCTGTGCTAGAATTTACTTCTGTACATAATGGGGTCATGTCAAACATTCAGTGATAAAATATTATTTACCAGGTTTTGAGTATCACAATGGGCACCTGAGCCACGACGGCGAGGCAACCATGGCGACGGCGGCGTCCAGATCAAATCCAAAATTGGAAGGGAGAAGGGGGTGAAGTGAGCACATGGTCGGACTGGCCGCCGTCTTTCGGCCACGCTCCTCCTCCTGCATACAATGAGCATATAAAGACCACATCCTAAAATATGTATTTTTAGTCCAACGGCAACATGCTACGATCAACTGTAGAATTTTTGTGGCACTTATAGGAAGATATTAAAATAGTATGTTTGACCATCAATGAACTAACAAAACAGTGGTAACTTATATGTTCTGTAAAATTAACTCTGCTGTCAAATTCACAGATACATGACTATCCTCCAAAAAAATATGAACCCGATATTATTAACTAAACTATGGTTCAAATCTCTACTCCTCAAAAAAATTAGTATCAGTTATCTGGAATTAAGGAATCAAATGGTAAAGCGGTAACAGGATAGGTGATATTGAGGAGGTTGATGGTGAGTTAGGTTTAGCAGGTGACCTTGATGGTGTTAGGTGACAGGCTGAACAACATCCTTGTTTGGCTCCGTGGTAGCCTAGGCATAATGGCATCGCCTTCCTCATGCGCGGAGGCGAGCTATAAATTGGTAAGTCAACCAACTGTCTCAATCTTTAAAATACCAAAAAGAGTTTGATTTCTAAATATACTTCATTCATGACACATTGCTAACCATTTGTACAACATCCTACAGACATAGTTATGCTAATCCACCATCCAAGATTACGCCACAACGCAAAACAAATTACCTTTATTTTAGGATCCAACAGCTCTGGAGGACAGCACCTCTCCCCTTGAGATCCACCCCCCTGCAAGTGCAAAAAACAACTCATTGCCACAAGATCATAAAGAAAGTGAACTCCGTTGTCTGAAAGATAAAAGAAAGTGATATGCTTCTGAAAACACGCATGCCATTATTCTCCAGCAGAAATGAAGTATACATCTTAATCATGAAATAAACAAATATTTATCTTGACGCACTAACATAATAACCACTTGTTATTCTGATCCAATATAGGAAGAACAATTATTTCGTACTCGGTGTCAATTGCCAGGTTTATTCTATCATCAGTACCACCTGAAGAAATCATGAATAGTTCATGCAAGAGGAATGAAATTAGACTGTATACATTATTCTTATCACAAAAATAAAATGGTGATCCAGGATATTATCCCAAAGAATGCACAACTCCCTGGTACATAATCACAAAAATCACCCTCAAAAGAATGTATTTGTACATACCTAAATTTGTACTCCACAGTCCTGCTAGAGAATCTAGATACTTATTCTGTTGATGTCGTAAACATAAGAACCATGCATATTCAGGTTAACACTGTATAAGGCAAACATACATAGTTCACAAGCATATCATAAATAAATTAGCTTCCATTCCAAAATGGAATGCTACATTGCAAGAGAAGTAAACATATATAATGCTATAACTGGAGAGCCGCAACCTCAGATCTCCCAATAACTAGCAGATGCACATCATTGCTCTGCCATCCAGCTGTGAATGGTGCCAACATGCCATGCCCCTTAAACCTGGAAAGGCCATGCTTTCAAAGTCAGTTGTGGCTTCTAAATATATCGAATGAAAACCTGCATATAACAGAGCAAAATTATGTGATAAATCCACAGATATAATATAATAATAAATTAATAATGGTAAAAGAAGATCATGTATACCCATTTTCGTCAGTTGAGTTAGTCTGAGAAGACGATGCTGAACTAAAATATCTGACTGATGCATCTGATAAACTCTCTGCATGCCCTTGTAAGCTCCCTGCGCTGGTTAAATATTTCACTAATTTGCTTGCCTGTGAAAGTGCAAATTAAGGAAAATGGAATAAATGACCACACACGAGCTGCTAGTCTTCGGCAATGGCAAAACTTGGCAGGTAAGATGTGAAATCTGAACGGCAGAAAGAGAATCTCACTATTGGATGTCTTTTGTCATGTTTTTCGACATGCTTAAGATCACCAAGTCACCATGGATGCATGTCTGTTAGGTCATTAGGAGTGCGACCAGCAGTAAACTAACGTCAAAGGAAGAAGCCTGAACAATACAAAACAGAAATTGAAATGTACTACATCTTCCGAAAGGATGACTAACACCAAAGCACATATTCAATCTGTATCCGCTCTTAAATATAAAATAACAACTAAAAGACACAAGAACTTAACAGAACAATCAACAATTAAATATCTGGTTGTCGTATAATTACAAACTGGAAGCTGGGAACGACAGGAAAATAAATCTAATACCTAGGAACAACACTTTGATTTCACTGAACTGCAATCACGATATGCACAGATCCTCCCTTTATTTTATATAAACAGTTGTGTGATCTGTTTAACCCTTAAGCCAAATGGCCAAAGCAGGGATTAATAAAAATAGACTAACAAATAGATCATTTAATTACTCTAACCAGATCCGAGCACCTAATGGACCCATCCATAACAACCTATCTAGATCTATGCACTCCAGTAGAGAGAAAAAATGCAACGAATAGGTAAAGAAGAAGCTCACCAACCAGAAGCATGAACTATGTAGTCTCTTGAAGCAGCAACACACGATAGGACGACCGAAACGGTGAAGGAACAGAAGAAACGACGACAGCAACAAACCTACATCAAAAAAAGATTCAGAAAACAGGAGAACCAAACAAAATAGTTGACAATAAAACACGAATTCCTCATATATAATTAGAAACTGGAAGTTAGGAGCTGACAGGATAACCAAATTAATCTGGTACCCAAGAATAACATCTTGATCCACAAGACTACGACCGCAACAAGCATAGACCTTATGTGCTCTTTTTCTAATCAACCATGTGACCTATCCATTCCTGTGATTACATTGCTAAGCAAGGACCAAATTAATCTAGCACTTGAGGACAACACTCTAATACAAACAACTGCAACCACAACAGGCATAGACCACCCATGTTCTTAACCAACCATGTAACCTCCCTGACCGCCAAGGCAAACAATTAAGAAAGGACCAATGAAAACAAATCAACAATGACACCATCTAAGAATCCAACAGAAGCCCACGAATAACCTGTTCCCCCGCATCTCTTTTGCAAGGCCAAATCGATTACAAACAAATCCAGCCCCTGAAAATAGTACATTGATTCCAATAACGTCAGAACCACACCCACAGCAACATAGATTGTCTTCTATTTCCCCAACCAACTTGTCAGATGTCCAACCCCGAAGATAAACGAACCAGGAAGAGCTTGGGCTAACCAATCCATTCAGGCAGACAATTTCCAAGAACAGAGCCCATGCACAATCCATCTCATCACCTTCACCTAACAAGCTCCAATCAAGCACCTAAGAATGGCTCCTAAACCCACTGAACAGCAACCACGAAAGTCACAATCCGTAAAATTAACCAGGCATGTGATTCATGCAACTAATCCTTAAGACAAAGAACTAAAGCAGGGACTAACCCGAATGGCAACAAATCTGCGTCATATTCTAACCTAATGTAATCCAACAATTAATCCTCAAGAGAAACACCTAAATCTGGGACTAACCCAAACCAATAGTCAGACCAGTGAAATATCTTAAACCAACAGAATCCAACTACAGCAGTCCACGCCAAACCCATAAGCACCAGACAAATACAGAAAGGCAACAAAAACTGACACGAATCTATGCATGCGACCGAGCCTCCGGCAAAGCAACAAAAAACCGAGGGACCCAAGCAGATCCCCTAATTTCACCAAAGGAAACCGACCACATCCAGGCTCGAGTAGCTAATGCATCCAAAAAAATTGCCGCATCCGACCAGCCAACACGTCCAAAAAACTACTGGAGCCCCACATAAGCATCAGACAAGAGGACTGGAAAGGAGGAGGAGAAAAGGGGTTGACCTGCAGAACCAATTCACCCCCTGTCGCTGCCGTCATTGGTGATGGCCGCTGCTGCCGTCCGAGGCTAAGGGTCGCTGCCGGACACGTGCGTGCACCTGTGTACCAAAAGTAGCAGCGACATGAGGGGAGGGGAGGGGAGGGGAGGGGAGGGGCCAAAAACATCAGCATCATGAGGGGAGGGGAGGGGCCAATAGCACCTTGACCAGCAGCAGCAATGCTAGGGTTAGGGTTGGAGCAGGGGGGGAGGGCGGCGTCTCAAGCAGGCCATGGCGGGAGCACACTCAGAGGACGAGGTCGGACGATGGCGCCCGTGGATCTGCGAGCCCTTAGCCGTCGCCAAACCTGCTCGCTCTACTTCTTCTCTTCCCTTCCCTTCTGATGACGGGAGGGGGGGAGGTTGCGGGCGGCGTGGCGCAAGGGAGACGAGGAGAGAGGTCACCGCGGCGTTGTCTGAGGGGCGTCGGTGGCAGCGATGTGAGCGGGGCGGCGGCGATGCGGGCGGGGCGGCGAGGACTGAGGGAGGGAGAGGGAGGGGAGAGGGCGGGGCGAGCGGTGGCTGGGACACGGGAGGACGAGGGAGGGGGCGCGAGTGCAGGGTGGGGAACGGCTAGGTCATCTTCACGCGAGTGGACAACTTTTATACACCTGTAGGCGAAATGACGAAAATGCCCTCAGCGGGGCAACGAATTTACACGCGGTGGCAGGAACGAGAGGTAACTATTCATTGCAATAGTGTCATCGGTTTGATCCAGCGGCTGAGATCAATCCGGGGCGAGATCGAACGGTCCAAATCGCATCAAGCCACCCGATCCAACGGCCAAGAATCCAAATCGCTGAGAGCGCCCGGGAGTTACTGGATCTCTTATTTCTCGATTACAAACAAGTCCAAAAAAACCTCTGAACTTGACACCAACATTTGTCACCTGTCTGTGGCACCATCACAAGTCCACAACAGCCTCCAAAGGAAAAAATAAGGGATCACCTCCATACCCTTTGAGAATACGAGAAAAGATTTTCTACCATGCACGGGATCTCCCGTGCATGCATCCATCACATCTTTTATTGCTGTGTGGGACCACTTCTATAGTGTTTTCTCTCATCTTAACATACATTCACATGCTATTATGTACTGATTAAGTTTCATTCAAATAAATAGATACCTGATGCATGTTGAAATAAAAGTTTGATTTATATTCTGTTTGCAAAATTGTGTTTTTCCTGACAAGGTCTTTAAAACAAGACCAATATTGAACATATTTTCAGAAATTATTTTTTTGACAACTAAATCACCATGCTTCAAACTTGTTTCATACAAATTTATTAATTTCATGTGAAAAAGTTAACAATGTTTTATTGTGCGCAAAAAATAATCTTATTGTTTCACTATGGCTCCCCATGTTCCATTGCATTTCATAATGTCACATAGAGTGCCAATGTGTATCAAACCGATTCTTGGTAATGTATAAAAGTTTGTAAATATTAATATATTTTATTGCAACAAAACTTTGAACTTTTCTAGTGTTTAACGAAACATAGCATAGTTATGTGTATTTTTATAGTGTTTCACCATGTTTCAGAATTTAAATTTATTTTTTTCTGAAATATATTCAAAAGTGGTCTCTTTTCAAAGATCTCGTCGTAAAAAAACAAGTATGAAAACGGAACATAAATGTACTTTTGGTTTAAAAGATAAAATAGATTTAAACTTCAAAATAAAATGAAAAGGCATGGAATGGTGGAGCATAGGTGGTAGAGTATGTTTGCATGTGATGAGAGAAAGATCTAACTAACAAGCACCATAAATGCATGACATCCCATCTCCAAACAAAATCAATGGCGCTTGCATGCACGGTACCTCCCGTGCATGGGAGATTAGCTTTTCTCTTGAGAATACACATGGTACCCTACAATTAAGCGTACAAAGTATAACAAGCCTACAAAGTACAAAGTACACATCGTGTCCCTACGCTGGGAATGCAAGCTGCATGATCGCCTCCTTCGTCCTGTGAAAATCCTCGTCCTGCTCGCGATGTTCCGGGCACACCGACGACGCCTCCCGCTTGCCGAGCACCACGCCTCGTCCCCGCTTCACCTGTAGCCAGTTGTCACCCGCCACCTTCGGGCCCACGCCGGTGATGCGTTCCTCGTGGAGGCCAATGTTGAAGAACAGCCGAGACTCGCTGTTGTGTAGCGGCACGTCGACAAAGCAGTTCATGTCGAACACCTCCTCGGCGGCGCCTTGCTCCGTGTCGTAGGCGTACACCTTGTGCCGGCTCGTCGCCAGCAGGATCTTCTTCTTCACGCCGCAGAGCGGGATGATCTCCCGCTCCCCGCTGAGCTCGTCGCGGATCGGCCGGGGCAGGCTGCCCACGTCGACGCGGCAGCGCGCCGTCCACGATGGGGACGACGGACTCCACGTGACGAGCAGGAGCACGTCGTCGATGAGCTTGTCGTGGACTACGGCGCAGAGCGAGCCGTCGAGGTCGGTGAGGTGCCGAATGCGTGACGCCAGCCGCGGCGGCGTGCGCACCCACCCGAACCGCTCGGCGCCGACGGAGAGCGACAGGATGGGCGCGTCGTGCTGCGGGTCCCTGGCGCTGCCGTCGTCGGCGAGGCTCCGGCGGTGCAGCAGCCAGTAGAGGGACCCGTCGAGGGCCACGGGAGGCCTGCCGTCGACGTGGCACGCGAATTTTGGCGGCGCGTTGCCACCGGCGCAGGGCCTCCACCGCCCCACGCCTAATGGCGTCAGGGGGCACACCTCACACTTCTGCTGCGCGAACATGTTCCTTAAGAGCCTCACCACTTTGTGCTCGCCGGTGGCCGGGTCGAAGCCGAGGCCGGTGCTGGAGAGCTCCAGCGGAAACCGTTTGACCTGCATCAGCTTTGGAACCGCCGGTGTTATCTCCTCCGCCGGCTCGCACGGCGGCAGGGACACATGCTCGCCGGTGGAGAGATTGAACACGTGGTACTCCGACAACCGGACGTCGAAGAAGAGCGTCAGGCCGCGGCACGGCTTATTCCCGGACAGCACGAGGTGCTCCCCGGCCAGGTCGCCCGCGGTGAGCAGCTCGCGAGCCGCGACGGCACGCGTAAAAGGACGTCGCGACGCCCCGCACGGTTGGCGAGAAGAAGACGATCTCGGGGTGGCGCGCGGCGGCCGCTCTGGCGGCGTGCGCGGCGACGAAGTGGTCGGAGGTGAGCGCCGCGTTCCACGCCCGGCAGACGGCCCGGAAGCGCACCGTGGCGTCCACCGGCAGGCGCGTGAGGATCTCGTCGACGAGCAGCTCTTCGCTCAGCGGCGGCTCGCCGTGCGACGACCTGATCATGCTGGAATTCGCCGGCGAGGTTGCCATCGTTCGCACGGCGGGATCGATTGATATGGACTAATTGAGTCGATCCGAGAGTACGTACCACGTCGACCGATGGATGCACAGGTAGGTCGTCGTTCGCACGTGTGTGTATATATATATATATATAGAGAGAGAGAGAGCGTCCCAATTGGTTGTGACCGTATCCGATCGTGTGTCCGGAATGATTCGGAATACAACTTCCAGCCAACTCGCGCCTTTTCCACAAAGAGAAACAAAGCTGGCGAGGTATGTGATGGCATTTGGAGACAAATGCCGGAGTTGAGCCCGAAAATATCTGGAACCCTATTAAGTGACATAAGTATGGCACGAACACATGACAACTTCGAACGTTTTTTATGTCAAGTTTAGTGACCCGAGGATGATAAGTTTAGTTTTTCGGATGGCAAGTTATAGTTATTTTTTATTTATTTTTTCTGGCAACTTTACTTGTTAAAAACGTCAAAGTCAGATTGCTTTGTGGCACACATGTAGCACTTATCATTTGAGAATATCTAAGGAAAAATCTGAAAAACGGATGCGGTGGTAGTGAACATCCCGTGTCAACATGGGAAACGAAAAGTAGCCGGTCGTCTTGGTTCGAAACTGGCTCGAGCCCGTCGACAGCAAGCAGCCTCCATCCTTTCTTTGGTACGAGCCCATCGGTGACGAGCCGAAGCACCTCCTCCTCCGTCACCCTCGATGGCAGCCAATCCCCTTGGATTCAGCCGGGCAGCGGCGGTGCAAAGGAAGAAGACGACCCCTTCTTCGTCGTTCTTTTCTTTTTCTTCTCGAGCTCGCGCATCTTGTCTCCAGCCATGACAACGGCAGCAGTGGCAAGACGAAGAGATGGAGGTTGCCACGATTTCTTTGGGGAAATGGCGGAGTGGGAAGACGATTTTGCGGTTTGCCTCTTTTCCCCCCCTATTTATATAACAAAGAAGCCATTGAAGGTGTGGAATCGTAGCCACACGTTGGCTAAATCAAAGGCGCTCACATTCCCCACGTCGGGGCGGTTTTTGGGCCAGTGCTGTTAAATTGTCGCTTTGCAAAATTACACAAAACATCGTGTGCTCAGTTAGCTATCACGTGGTAATTATCACCCGTAGGTCTCTGGTTCGAAACCCCTCTCCCCTACAATTTTATTTCTTTCCTCCATCACTGACAAGCGGGACCCGCGTGGGAAAGAGAGAGGATGAATTTTACTACAATTTTATTTATTTCCTCCCCCAGCAGGACCCGCGTGGGGAAGAGAGAGGATGAATTTTACTACAATTGTATTTGTTTCCTCCATTTACTGACAAGCGGGACCCGCATGGGGAAGAGAGAGGATGAATTTTACTCATTCGGTGCTCTCGAGCGAATCTATTTGGACCTTCTTCTAGGACCCAAAGCATCAGATCCATAACTTTGGAATTGGCATTCCTCCGGGATAATGGATGGCATCTCTCCGATAGAAACAACACATACGCCAGTTTCGCCACTCGGATTTTATGATACATCCACTATTCATATCACTAGTCAACCTCTTCCAGGAGATGATTGAGTATCACCAAACTTTTCTCATTATAACTCACACCAAAAACTTAAGCATGAAAATTGACCCTGAGAATTCATCAAAATCTTACTTCGAGCAAATTGACAAGATGTCCCACGTTGACAAACTACTATGGATAAAACCACTATGTTACCAACATCTAAGATGAGACCCCTCTTGGCACCACCACTCTCTCTATAATCTTCGACAATACCATCTACCATCCAGATTGATCGTAAGATCGGCAAAGCATTGCTCATCGGTTGGGCCTCGAGAATAACTAATTGTTGACACCTCATACACTATGAAATTTCCTATTAATTTAAACAATCTCAAGAATCCTATTCGACAAACCTATATTAGGAATTGCTAAGTAGAATATTTGTTAGGCCATCATTGTAGAACACTCTATTAAGATATTTATAGATACTAAAATAGATATGAAAACCTTTAACTACATTGTAATGATAGAAGTTTAGGTTGTTTAGCATAAAATTTGGGGATTTGTAGTATGAAAAAAGTTAATAATTTAGTGAGAGTTAATGAGCAATGAAAAGGTAAACATGTTTAGTATAAACAGGAGCATGGAGCACATTGTCATGAAGACCTACAGATCTCCAAAACATTTGATGTGTGAACATGCAAACAGAAGATTACATGACACTGGTAGAGCGCCGGCGGGGATTGGTAGATGGCACTGCAAGGGAGTCAGGCATCGAGGCAATATGCACAGTGAGTCCCGATCCACAACACAACATTACCCGTGAGATGGAATAGTTGAGCATAATGAGCTAGCAACATCGCCAGATCAAAGACTTTGAGTGTACAATTTACTCATCACTAAGTTCATGTAATTGACTCGATGTACAATAGCAACATGTGTTAGAACAATAGCGCCACTGGTGTGAAGCATCGATCTCGGAGAGGCACCGGTGATGTGCAAAGGGGTCGTCGGCTCCCGCGTCGCTGGACAGGGCGAGAACGTTGGAGCAGTAAACCTGTGCGGCGTTGATGAACTATAAGAGAACTCTCGAGTCAGTGTTTGAATTATGTGGCAATGCAAAGAAACTAAGAAAGCACGATCGATAGTTTTCTCACTGGCGAATACGAAGGAATATAAATGGAGCGGGTTGGCGTGGAGAAGGCGTCAGCGCTAGCAGCAACAACGCGAGATGGTGATCATCATTGTTTGGCGAGGCCGCACGTGTATTCTTGGAGTCCGACGAATCAAAGCCAATGAAATTACCGAATTAGAGCTTTTCGCTAGTTGACATTTCGTGCAAGATTGAACATGAGCGATAACATGATCAAGAAAACAATGGAAGAACAAATCCATCGGCTCCTATGATCGATGCCCATGCCTACCATTGAAACTATCGGCCACATTCTCATGCGTTATCATGACCCGTCTTTTCTTTAGTATTTGATCTGTCTTATCTTGCACAATACTTAGGGAGGCATTTGAACCTGTTTCTCTTTGTAAATCCTTCGATATCCTTGCTTTTTTATTGTGCTTAGACAGCACATCTAGGTGAAGTGTTCTGACATCTTATTTTTGCCACTTGTGCAGTCCTGTTATTGGAAGCTCGAAACAATTACATTTTTTTAACAATATCTACACTGATCTAGACTACGGCTGAAACACTCACATGTTGTGGTGCCACCGGACAAGCAAGCATAATTACTGATGTTTCTCAATACTGAATATGTAGTCCCATAATGTACGTCACTCATCGGAATTCTGTAACACTGCAATCTTCAGCATGAAAATAAAATGGCAGATTGTTGCAGTAGAACCTCTTTTATGTTGGCATAGCACATTTGATGTGGGAACTTGAGGCTTGCACTGGGCAATAGCAAGGTTCAGTGACCAAAATTCAATACTTATGCCATCGCACGATCTTGTCTACTACTCCCTCCGTTCGGAATTACTTGTCTTGGAAATGGATGTATCTAGAACGAAAATACGTCTAGATACATCCATTTCCAAGACAAGTAATTCCGAACAGAAGGAGTACCTCAAAGGATCCACTTATTTTTATATCTTGCATAACAGCAAAATCACTCACCTGTTCAAGCATCGTATTCTACTTCAAGGCTTACTTAGAGCCTAATAATTGGTTTGTCGTTTGATGCCAACATTTGTCCAAATGGCAGCTTTTGAAGAAGCTGAGAAGAACCAGATAGCCAATCAATTGCTACCCAATTTTCTAGACTTTCCAACAATTGGCATGTTAAATGTTGGAATCAAATAGTAAATTAAGCTCCCAGTTCTCAGCTTAGTCGAGGGGGTAGAGTTAATATCAAATATTTTTCTAGCTCTAGCTTATTCTGAGAGCAAACAAACATCTGCTTTGACTTTTAGAAAATTATGATTTGCATTCCCTCTGCTAGTAAGAAATAGATCTTGTTAGATATTGGCAGGCCTTTCAATATTCATCACCATTTTTTTGTGTTAGATCTAAGAAGGTTTAAGAGCATCTCCAACAGCCGCGCCAGAAGACGCGCGCGCGCGGTAAATTGGCTTTTTAGCGCGCGCATGACGTTTTCGCCAGCTCCAATGGTGGCAGGAAACTAGCGCGTGGGAAAAGATTGCGCGGGGGGGGGGGGGGGGGGGAGGCGGCCACTCGGGCGCTACATTTGGCGCGCCACGTTCGGCGCGCCTATAAATTGCAGCGCGTCTGCCACTTTCTCCATCTCTCCATCGCCCTTTGCCGCTCTCTCCATCTCTCCATCGCTCTCTGCCGCCGAAACGCCACCACCGCGCTGTTGGAAATATGCCCTAGAGGCAATAATAAAAGCATTATTATTATATTTTCTTGTTCATGATAATTGTCTTTTATTCATGCTATAATTGTGTTATCCGGAAATCGTAATACATGTGTGAATAAATAGACACCAACATGTCCCTAGTAAGCCTCTAGTTGACTAGCTCGTTGATCAACAGATAGTCATGGTTTCCTGACTATGGACATTGGATGTCATTGATAACGAGATCGCATCACTAGGAGAATGATGTGATGGACAAGACCCAATCCTAAACATAGCACAAGATCGTATAGTTCGTTTGCTAGAGTTTTTCCAATGTCAAGTATCTTTTCCTTAGACCATGAGATTGTGTAACTCCCGGATACCGTAGGAGTGCTTTGGGTGTAACAAACGTCACGACGTAACTGGGTGACTATAAAGGTATACTACCGGTATCTCCGAAAGTGTCTGTTGGGTTGACACGGATCAAGACTAGGATTTTTCACTCCGTATGACGGAGAGGTATCTCTGGGCCCACTCGGTAATGCATCATCACAATGAGCTCAAAGTGAGCAAGTGTCTGGTCACGGGATCATGCATTACGGTACGAGTAAAGTGACTTGCCGGTAACGAGATTGAACGAGGTATTGGGATACCGACGATCGAATCTCGGGCAAGTAACGTACCGATTGACAAAGGGAATTGTATACGGGGTTGCTTGAATCCTCGACATCGTGGTTCATCCGATGAGATCATCGAGGAGCATGTGGGAGCCAACATGGGTATCCAGATCCCGCTGTTGGTTATTGACCGGAGAGCCATCTCGGTCATGTCTACATGTCTCCCGAACCCGTAGGGTATACACACTTAAGTTTCGGTGACGCTAGGGTTGTAGGGATATGAATATGCAGTAACCCAAAAGTTGTTCGGAGTCCCGGATGAGATCCCGGACGTCACGAGGAGTTCCGGAATGGTCCGGAGGTAAAGAATTATATATAGGAAGTGCTATTTCGGCCATCGGGACAAGTTTCGGGGTCACCGGTATTGTACCGGGACCACCTGAAGGGTCCCGGGGGTCCACCGGGTGAGGCCACCTATTCCGGAGGGCCCCATGGGCTGAAGTGGGAGGGGAACCAGCCCCTAGTGGGCTGGTGCGCCCCCCTTTGGGCCTTCCCCCTGCGCCTAGGGTTGGGAACCCTAGGGTGGGGGGCGCCCCACTTGCCTTGGGGGGCACTCAACCCCCCTTGGCCGCCGCCCCCTTGGGAGATTGGATCTCCAGGGCCGGCGTCCCCCCCCCTTGGGGACCCTATATATAGAGGGGGGAGGGAGGGCAGCCGCACCCTTGCCCCTGGCGCCTCCCTCTCCCCTCCAACACCTCCTCCTCCTCCATAGAGCTCGGCGAAGCCTTGTCGGAGTACTGCTTCTCCACCACCACCACGCCGTCGTGCTGCTGCTGGAGCCATCTTCCTCAACCTCTCCTTCCCCTTGCTGGATCAAGAAGGAGGAGACGTCACGCTGACCGTACGTGTGTTGAACGCGGAGGTGCCGTCCGTTCGGCGCTAGGATCTTCGGTGATTTGGATCACGTCGAGTACGACTCCCTCATCCCCGTTCTTTGAACGCTTCCGCACACGATCTACAAGGTATGTAGATGCATCCGATCACTCGTTGCTAGATGAACTCATAGATGGATCTTGGTGAAACCGTAGAAAAAAATTTTGTTTTCTGCAACGTTCCCCAACAGTGGCATCATGAGCTAGGTCTATGCATAGTTCTCTTTGCACGAGTAGAACACAATTTGTTGTGGGCGTAGATGTTGTCAACTTTCTTGCCGCTACTAGTCTTATTTTGCTTCAGCGGTATTGTGGGATGAAGCGGCCCGGACCAACCTTACACATACGCTTACGTGAGACCGGTTCCACCGACTAACATGCACTAGTTGCATAAGGTGGCTGGCGGGTGTCTGTCTCTCCCACTTTAGTTGGAGCGGATTCGATGAAAAGGGTCCTTATGAAGGGTATATAGAAGTTGACAAATCACGTTGTGGCTTTCACGTAGGTAAGAAAACGTTCTTGCTAGAACCCTATTGCAGCCACGTAAAACTTGCAACAACAATTAGAGGACGTCTAACTTGTTTTTGCAGCAAGTGTTTTGTGATGTGATATGGCCAAAGTTGTGATGAATGATGAATGATATATATGTGATGTATGAGATGTTCATGTCATTGTAATAGGAATCACGACTTGCATGTCGATGAGTATGACAACCGGCAGGAGCCATAGGAGTTGTCTTTATTTTTTGTATGACCTGCGTGTCATTGAGAAACGCCATGTAAATTACTTTACTTTATTGCTAAACGTGTTAGCCATAGTAGTAGAAGTAATAGTTGGTGAGCAACTTCATGGAGACACGATGATGGAGATCATGATGATGGAGATCATGGTGTCATGCCGGTGACAAGATGATCATGGAGCCCCAAGATGGAGATCAAAGGAGCTATGTGATATTGGCCATATCATGTCTCTATTATTATTTGATTGCATGTGATGTTTATCATGTTTTTGCATCTTGTTTACTTAGAACGATGGTAGTAAATAAGATGATCCCTCATAATAATTTCAAGAAAGTGTTCCCCCTAACTGTGCACCGTTGCGACAGTTCGTTGTTTTGAAGCACCACGTGATGATCGGGTGTGATAGATTCCAACGTTCACATACAACAGGTGTAAGACAGATTTACACATGCAAACACTTAGGTTAACTTGACGAGCCTAGCATGTACAGACATGACCTCGGAACACAGAAGACCGAAAGGTCGAGCATGAGTCGTATAGAAGATACGATCAACATGAAGATGTTCACCGATGTTGACTAGTCCGTCTCACGTGATGATCGGACACGGCCTAGTTAACTCGGATCATGTTATACTTAGATGACTGGAGGGATTTCTATCTAAGTGGGAGTTCATTGAATAATTTGATTTAGATGAACTTAATTATCATGAACTTAGTCTAAAACCTTTACAATATGTCTTGTAGATCAAATGGCCAACGTTGTCCTCAACTTCAACGCGTTCCTAGAGAAAACCAAGCTGAAAGACGATGGCAGCAACTATACGGACTGGGTCCAGAACCTGAGGATCATCCTCATAGCTGCCAAGAAAGATTATGTCCTACAAGCACCGCTAGGTGAAGCACCTGTCCTCCCTGCAGAACAAGACGTTATGAACGCTTGGCAGACATGTTCCGACGATTACTCCCTCGTTCAGTGCGGCATGCTTTACAGCTTAGAGCCGGGGCTCCAAAAGCGTTTTGAGAGACACGGAGCATACGAGATGTTCGAAGAGCTTAAAATGGTTTTTCAAGCCCATGCCCGGGTCGAGAGATATGAAGTCTCCGACAAGTTCTTCAGCTGTAAGATGGAGGAAAATAGTTCTGTCAGTGAGCACATACTCACTATGTCTGGGTTACATAACCTCTTGACTCAGCTGGGAGTTAATCTCCCGGATGACGCGGTCATTGACAGAATCCTTCAGTCGCTTCCATCGAGTTACAAGAGCTTTGTGATGAACTTCAATATGCAGGGGATGGAAAAGACCATTCCTGAAGTATTTGCAATGCTAAAATCAGCAGAGGTAGAAGTCAGAAAGGAACATCAAGTGTTGATGGTGAATAAAACCACTAAGTTCAAGAAAGGCAAGGGTAAGAAAAACTTCAAGAAGGACGGCAAGGGAGTTGCCGCGCCCGGCAAGCAAGCTGCCGGGAAGAAGCCAAAGAATGGACCCAAGCCCGAGACTGAGTGTTTTTATTGCAAGGGAAGTGGTCACTGGAAGCGGAACTGCCACAAATACTTAGCGGACAAGAAGGCCGGCATCACGAAAGGTATATGTGATATACATGTAATTGATGTGTACCTTACCAGTACTCGTAGTAGCTCTTGGGTATTTGATACCGGTGCAGTTGCTCACATTTGTAACTCAAAGCAGGAGCTGCGGAATAAACGGAGACTGGCGCAGGACGAGGTGACGATGCGCGTCGGGAATGGTTTCAAGGTCGATGTGATCGCCGTCGGCGCGCTACCTCTACATTTACCTACGGGATTAGTTTTGAACCTCAATAATTGTTATTTAGTATCAAGTTTGAGCATGAACATTGTATTAGGATCTCATTTAATATGAGATGGCTACTCATTTAAATCCGAGAATAATGGTTGTTCTATTTATATGAGAGATATGTTTTATGGTCATACTCCGATGGTGAATGGTTTATTCTTAATGAATCTCGAGCGTAATGCTACACATATTCATAGTGTGAATACCAAAAGATGTAAGATTGATAATGATAGTCCCACATACTTGTGGCACTGCCGCCTTGGTCATATAGGTGTCAAACGCATGAAGAAGCTCCATGCGGATGGACTTTTAGAGTCTCTTGATTACGTATCATTTGACACGTGCGAACCATGCCTCATGGGTAAAATGACCAAGCTCCGTTCTCAGGAACAATGAAGCGAGCAACCAACTTATTGGAAATCATACATACTGATGTGTGCGGTCCAATGAGTGTTGAGGCTCGCGGTGGCTATCGTTATGTTCTCACCCTCACTGATGACTTGAGTAGATATGGGTATGTCTATTTAATGAAACACAAGTCTGAGACCTTTGAAAAGTTCAAGGAATTTCAGAGCGAGGTTGAGAATCAACATGACAGGAAAATCAAGTTCTTGCGATCAGATCGTGGAGGAGAATACTTGAGTCACGAATTTGGCACACACTTAAGAAAATGTGGAATAGTTTCACAACTAACGCCGCCTGGAACACCTCAGCGTAATGGTGTGTCCGAACGTCGTAATCGCACTCTGTTAGATATGGTGCGATCTATGATGTCTCTTACCGATTTACCGCTATCATTTTGGGGCTATGCTTTAGAGACTTCCGCATTCACTTTAAATAGGGCTCCGTCGAAATCCGTTGAAACGACACCGTATGAATTATGGTTCGGGAAAAAACCTAAGCTGTCGTTTCTAAAAGTTTGGGATGCGATGCTTATGTCAAGAAACTTCAACCTGAAAAGCTCGAACCCAAGTCAGAAAAATGCGTCTTCATAGGATACCCTAAAGAAACTATTGGGTATACCTTCTACCTCAGATCCGAAGGCAAGATCTTTGTTGCCAAGAATGGATCATTTCTAGAGAAGGAGTTTCTCTCGAAAGAAGTAAGTGGGAGGAAAGTAGAACTTGATGAAGTATTACCTCTTGAACCGGAAAATGGCGCAACTCAAGAAAATGTTCCTGAGGTGCCTGCACCGACTAGAGAGAAAGTTAATGATGATGATCATGAAACTTCAGATCAAGTTGCTACTGAACTTCGTAGGTCCACAAGTCCGCACCAGAGTGGTACGGCAACCCTGTCTTGGAAATCATGTTGTTAGACAACGGTGAACCTTCGAACTATGAAGAAGCGATGGCGGGCCCGGATTCCGACAAATGGCTAGAAGCCATGAAATCCGAGATAGGATCCATGTATGAAAACGAAGTATGGACTTTGACTGACTTGCCCGTTGAGCGGCGAGCCATAGAAAATAAATGGATTTTTAAGAAGAAGACAGACGCGGATGGTAATGTTACCATCTATAAAGCTCGACTTATCGCTAAGGGTTATCGGCAAGTTCAAGGGGTTGACTACGATGAGACTTTCTCACCGGTAGCGAAGCTAAAGTCCGTCCGAATCATGTTAGCAATTGCCGCATTCTATGATTATGAGATATGGCAAATGGACGTCAAAACGGCATTCCTTAATGGTTTCCTTAAGGAAGAATTGTATATGATGCAGCCGGAAGGTTTTGTCGATCCTAAGAATGCTGACAAGGTGTGCAAGCTCCAACGCTCGATTTATGGGCTGGTGCAAGCATCTCGGAGTTGGAACATTCGCTTTGATGAGATGATCAAAGTGTTTGGGTTTACGCAAACTTATGGAGAAGCCTGCGTTTACAAGAAAGTGAGTGGGAGCTCTGTAGCATTTCTCATATTATATGTAGATGACATACTTTTGATGGGAAATGATATAGAACTCTTGGACAGCATTAAGGCCTACTTGAATAAGAGTTTTTCAATGAAGGACCTTGGAGAAGCTACATATATATTAGGCATCAAGATCTATAGAGATAGATCAAGACGCCTCATAGGTCTTTCACAAAGCACATACCTTGATAAGATATTGAAGAAGTTCAATATGAATCAGTCTAAGAAGGGGTTCTTGCCTGTATTACAAGGTGTGAAATTGAGCTCAGCTCAATGTCCGACCACGGCAGAAGATATAGAAGAGATGAGTGTCATCCCCTATGCCTCAGCCATAGGTTCTATTATGTATGCCATGTTGTGTACCAGACTTGATGTAAACCTTGCTGTAAGTTTGGTAGGTAGGTACCAAAGTAATCCCGGCAAGGAACACTGGACAGCGGTCAAGAATATCCTGAAGTACCTGAAAAGGACTAAGAAAATGTTTCTCGTTTATGGAGGTGACGAAGAGCTCGTCGTAAAGGGTTACGTCGACGCTAGCTTCGACACAGATCTGGATGACTCTAAGTCACAAACCGGATACGTGTATATTTTGAATGGTGGGGCAGTAAGCTGGTGCAGTTGCAAGCAGAGCGTCGTGGCGGGATCTACATGTGAAGCGGAGTACATGGCAGCCTCGGAGGCAGCGCATGAAGCAATTTGGTGAAGGAGTTCATCACCGACCTAGGAGTCATACCCAATGCGTTGGGGCCAATCAAACTCTTCTGTGACAACACTGGAGCTATTGCACTTGCCAAGGAGCCCAGGTTTCACAAGAAGACCAGCCACATCAAGCGTCGCTTCAACTCCATTCATGAAAATGTTCAAGATGAAGACATAGATATTTGTAAAGTACATACGGACCTGAATGTAGCAGATCCGTTGACTAAACCTCTCCCTAGAGCAAAACATGATCAACACCAGAATTCCATGGGTGTTCGATTCATCACAATGTAACTAGATTATTGACTCTAGTGCAAGTGGGAGACTATTGGAAATATGTCCTAGAGGCAATAATAAAAGCATTATTATTATATTTCCTTGTTCATGATAATTGTCTTTTATTCATGCTATAATTGTATTATCCGGAAATCGTAATACATGTGTGAATAAATAGACACCAACATGTTCCTAGTAAGCCTCTAGTTGACTAGCTCGTTGATCAACAGATAGTCATGGTTTCCTGACTATGGACATTGGATGTCATTGATAACGAGATCGCATCATTAGGAGAATGATGTGATGGACAAGACCTAATCCTAAACATAGCACAAGATCGTATAGTTCGTTTGCTAGAGTTTTTCCAATGTCAAGTATCTTTTCCTTAGACCATGAGATCGTGTAACTCCCGGATACCGTAGGAGTGCTTTGGGTGTACCAAACGTCACAACGTAACTGGGTGACTATAAAGGTATACTACGGGTATCTCCGAAAGTGTCTGTTGGGTTGACACGGATCAAGACTGGGATTTGTCACTCCGTATGACGGAGAGGTATCTCTGGGCCCACTCGGTAATGCATCATCACAATGAGCTCAAAGTGACCAAGTGTCTGGTCACGGGATCATGCATTACGGTACGAGTAAAGTGACTTGCCGGTAACAAGATTGAACGAGGTATTGGGATACCGACGATCGAATCTCGGGCAAGTAACGTACCGATTGACAAAGGGAATTGTATACGGGGTTGCTTGAATCCTCGACATCGTGGTTCATCCGATGAGATCATCGAGGAGCATGTGTGGGATCCAACATGGGTATCCAGATCCCGCTGTTGGTTATTGACCGGAGAGCCATCTCGGTCATGTCTACATGTCTCCCGAACCCGTACGGTCTACACACTTAAGTTTCGGTGACGCTAGGGTTGTAGGGATATGAATATGCAGTAACCCGAAAGTTGTTCGGAGTCCCGGATGAGATCCCGGACGTCACAAGGGGTTCTGGAATGGTCCGGAGGTAAAGAATTATATATAGGAAGTGCTATTTCGGCCATCGGGACAAGTTTCGGGGTCACCGGTATTGTATCGGGACCACCGGAAGGGTCCCGGGGGTCCACCGGGTGGGGCCACCTATTCCGGAGGACCCCATGGGCTGAAGTGGGAGGGGAACCAGCCCCTAGTGGGCTGGTGCACCTCCCTTTGGGCCTTCCCCCTGCGCCTAGGGTTGGGAACCCTAGGGTGGGGGGCGCCCCACTTGCCTTGGGGGGCACTCAACCCCCCTTGGCCGCCGCCCCCTTGGGAGATTGGATCTCCAGGGCCGGCGCCCCCCCCCCCCTTGGGGACCCTATATATAGAGGGGGGGAGGGAGGGCAGCCGCACCCTTGCCCCTGGCGCCTCCCTCTCCCCTCCAACACCTCCTCCTCCTCCATAGAGCTCGGTGAAGCCCTGTCGGAGTACTGCTTCTCCACCACCACCACGCCGTCGTGCTGCTGCTGGAGCCATCTTCCTCAACCTCTCCTTCCCCTTGCTGGATCAAGGAGGAGGAGACGTCACGCTGACCGTACGTGTGTTGAACGCGGAGGTGCCGTCCGTTCGGCGCTAGGATCTTCGGTGATTTAGATCACGTCGAGTACGACTCCCTCATCCCCGTTCTTTAAACGCTTCCGCACGCGATCTACAAGGTATGTAGATGCATCCGATCACTCGTTGTTAGATGAACTCATAGATGGATCTTGGTGAAACCGTAGGAAATTTTTTTGTTTTCTGCAACGTTCCCCAACACGCGCCTCACCGCCGAGGAGGTACGGGCTACCGCGGCGTCCGCATGCGTCCGTCCGGCACCTACTCCGCCGAGATTCGGTCGGCCGGCGGCATGCAGCTCCGTCTCGGAACCTTCGACGCCGCCCAGGAGGGCGCCCGCGCGGACGACGCTGCGGCGTGGCGCCTCCTGCAGTCCCGTCAGGACATGAACTTCGCCGACGTGGCGACGCGGGAGCGCGCACAGGAGTTGGCGCCTTTCCCGCGGCTTCTCATCGACGAGGATCGTCGCAAGCACCGGAGGCGGGAGCATTGTCTCAGGCTGGCCGAGATGGACGAGCAAGCCATTGCGTTGTGGAGCCATCGCTTCTCGAAAGACACCAACGAGGAACAGTTCTTCACCCAAAAGAGGGCGAAGAGGAGGGAGGAGCGAGCCAACTATCGCAAGGACAAGCGAACACGAAAGACGGTCGCTAAATACAACGAAGCGCTAGGAGATGCGTCCTCCTAGAACTCCAGCGACGAGCGGTTCCTTGACGCCTACGCTCTGACGTCAGAGGAGAACATCACCGAGACAAAGTCTGAGTCGGACGAGTAGTAGTAGAACTATCTACGAAACCAATTTAATGTATCGAATCATAGTAGAAAAAACTGATGAAATATAGCGCGCCTGCTAGAGCGGCGTGGGCACGCTTTAATTTGCGGCGGCCGCTGGAGCCATCGCATCGCCGCACGTAAAAGCTGGCTAACCCGACACTGTATCGTGACTTTTAGCGCGTGGTGCGTTGCACGGCTGTTGAAGATGCTCTAATAACATTTCCAAGAGTGGAAAGAAAAAAAATGGAAACCAGACCTCGAGGCAGTGTATGTATTTTTTTTTTTGACGGGTCGATGCAGTATATGTTTGGTTATACGATGCCACAGTCATAATAACAAAGTGCCAAGTAAAGGTATCCGAAATCTGAATATATCACACTGACAGTATTTCGACAAGCTTAAACTACATATAAAGGCAACACCAACTACGCTGCTGAATATATATCGTCTAATAGTCGTAGTCGCCTTCAGCGAACTTGTTCTCGGGGTAGAACACGGCGACCGTCTCCTTCCCGTCGAACTTCCTCCCATGCATCCCGATCCTTGCCTTGGCCGAGCTCTCCACATCGGCATACTCCAAAAACACCTGCAATGCAGACCCAGAATCAGAATGGATAAATTTTGGTGAGCAAAATCGGTGAAAGATGCTGAATAGCACAGAAGTAAGGACTCACCTTGCCAACTCCAGCGACAGGATCACCGCTGGGATGGGGTCGTGGGATCACAGCTTGCACCAGGTTACCTGTCCACGTTAATCAGTAAGAACACACATGCACGTGACAAAAAGGAAGAGAAGAAAACATATGGTTAGTCAAATCCAAGTGAAAAAGATTAGTGTCTTCTGTAAGTTTAGGCCCGATTGCAAGTTTCGCATGAGGTCGGATTATAAAAGACTCGGCAATGGTACTATGTGGCACTACAAAACAGACACACAAAAAGAAAAACACAGAAGAAAACTGATTCAGTAGCTGAGCAAAGAGGCAAACACATTGATAAAACAGATCGTGTTAGAGCTTGGAGTAAGGGCCGCATGATGGTTTACCATATTTGTGTCCTTCTAGCGTCATGTCTTCCAGTATGTCATTGTATTCCTCATCATCTCTAAGGTCATCTGCTGAAACCACCTGGGTCAGGCATACCACCTTTGTCGCTAGGGCTCCGCCGACTTCATACACGAGTCTCTGCTCAGAAAGCAAACAGAGTCAGAAAGTGGAAGGCTATATTCATAAACTAATTGTTCATTTTATAAGATCATGTCTTTTAAGAACTACTCCCTCCATTCCAAAATATAGTGCGCCCGCGCTTCCCGAGGTCAAACTTTGACCATAAATTTAACGAACAAGACCGACTGCGGTAGGAGAAAAAAATACATAATTAAAAACTTCTTTCGAATACGAATTCACTGATATAACTTTTGCTCCCGCCGCAATCGATCTTGGTAGTTAAATTTACGGTCAAAGTTGAAGCACGAGGATAAAGGAAGCACTACATTGTGGAATGGAGGGAGTATAATAAAGTCGTACCTTCATTTGCGCCTCTTGCTGTGCCTGCAGGAGGATGTTTTCTTGCTCTGGCCTAGGTTCTGCTCCTTGGTTTGCTCGCCTGACTGTGAGAGTCCTGTCACCCAACTGGATACCATTCAGAGCAGCACAGGCAATGTCGGTGACAGTCACATCCTTGTACAAACAGAAGGCATATCCCTTCGAGTTGCCAGTTTCCTTATCCTTCACAATGTCAAATCCACGAAGAGGTCCAAAAGTTTCAAGCAACTCCCGCACTTGAGCCTCTGTGAAGTAGTAGGGTAGACCACCCACAAAAATGCGGTCAGGGCCTTCTAAACCTCCACCTGCTCCAGGTGTCAAGCCAACAGCAGCGAGATTGAGGTTGGGGTTCGGCTGGCTCGGACCCAATGCAGCTGCCTGGGAAGGATTGTAGTCTGTCGGCCTCCTAACTTTCACTGGTGCTCCCTCAAACATTATACCATCCAAGGCCATTGCATTGCTTGCTTCCTCCACAGACCTCATCTCAACAAAAGCAAATTTCTTGTCGTGGTTTATGTATACATTAACAACTGCATGACCTAGAGCAAATGTGTTTCCTCCGATAGCAGCCATAACTTGATTGAAGAATACAGCAACCGTCTGCAGAAAGAAGAACAAAATACTTAGCACGGACTGCGAACAGAGAAAGAGATGCCAAGAAATAACTAACAAGTTACTCAAGGCAATTACCTGTTCATTGGCGATTGGAGGAAGTCCACCGACATAAACACGACGAGCATGCCGAGTAGCCTAAGAAAAGAGTGGTCAGACATGATTATGCATCACAGAACAAGATAGATCTCAAGCACACAGAAAAAAACTCAAACATACCTGTTGTGTCATGGCTAGTGGCTGCATAGCAAGTGGATCGATGCAAAGAGAAGAAAGAATTAGTAATAGATCAGAGGCAGTTATCCATGATTTGAGTACTAGCTACAATGAATCTTAAAAGGAGCACAGTAGTCACCTGTCCTAGGGCAGGTACATTGACCAAGTTTGGGAGCATGTTCGGAAACATCCCAGGATTAGCAGCAGGAAGTTCAGGTAGCTGAACTGCAATGCATCAACAGAGAATTGTTAATAACATGAATTATTAGAATAGAGACATTCAAACATCAGTTATTATTTATTGTAAGGCATCATACAACATTTTCTGTCACCACATACCTGGGGTTGCAGTGGGAGCGAGTATAGGAATGGCTTCTGATGGTGCCTGGTCAAATCCACTCATGCGTTTGCTGTTTCAATACAGGAAGACATTAGTAAGCGATTCAGCAAATGAAGATTGCCGTAAGAAAACTAAAGGCGGCCAATAATATATATATATATATATATATATATATATATACATATAATAAAGATAAATCAGGCAAGACTAGACACCTGCGTCAACTAAATGGGGTATTGGCAAATATCATCCATGGTACAGCAAGAAACCAAATCAAGGGAGTTCAAATTTGCGGATATCATCCATGGTACATTATGTCAACTTACGAACAATACAAAAAAAAAAACTAACCCATACCAAACACATGTCAATTGTCTTACTCAGAGGAAACAAGCAAACTTAATATGAACAGTACAAACTGCCAAAATACAAATAATAAGCTTTGGATGGCATCCAGCACATACCTCTGACTCTCCGAACGGGAGCGGGAGTGGGAGCGATGCCTTCTGTGGCCATCTCTATCACGGTCCCTTCTGCATTATCACAACATAGATCAGACTTTTTTTAAGAGAGTAATCTGCATAGGATATTTTCTGGTTTGCAAATGTGCTTAGAAATACAGAATTGTTTGCACATCAACACTTCAAGGGAAACCTAATTCATTTGCGTCAAGAAAAAAGTTAAGCAGATATTATAATTAGTTCATGACTCTTATCACTATTATAATTACTGTTTTGCTTTGCTAAGTAAAGATCGCCACTGCATACAGCACCAACCAACTAGAAAACATTGCAGCTACCAGATGGTTATACAGCAGCAAAGTTGCCTACATTTACCAGTCCTGTAATTCATGAAATGACATGTGGGGCTGTCCATGTACAGTTTAATAACTATGTTAATGGTGTAGAACCATATAGTACAGTGAATAATTTCTGTAGATAAAATTAGAAAACTCAAAAAACATCTACCCTAAACCAAATGATACACCTTGCCAATTTTTCAGAAAATAAAAACGTCTCCCTACTAAGCACAAGGATGAATAGGTCTCAACATATTTAGCCAGCAGTCAATTAAAAGCACACAATGCTGGAATCAATTAATGCAACAAAATGCATAAGACACATCACAGAAATCAAGAACCAGGTACCTTTCGGCGTCACGATCACAGCTCCGGCGGTAGTCACGGTCATCGGAACGGTCACGGTGCTCCCTTCTCTCACTCCTTTCACGGTGGTCGCGATGGTGGCGCTCACGATCCCTGCTCCCTTCACGGTGGTCGCGATGGTGGCGCTCACCATCCCTGCTCCCTTCACGGTGCTCGCGATGGTGGCGCTCGCGATCCCTGCTCCCTTCACGGTGCTCGCGATGGTGGCGCTCGCGATCCCTGCTCTCTTCACGGTGCTCGCGACGGTGGCGCTCACGATCCCTGCTCTCTTCACGGTGGTCGCGATGGTGGCGCTCACGATCCCTGCTCCCTTCACCGCGTTCACGGACACTCTCCCTGTCCCGGTACCTCTCTCGGTCTTCCCCGTGGCGCCTGTGGCGCTCCCTGTCCTTGTCCTCATCACGCTCCCTGACCCGGTCTCTGGAACTCAAAGGCTGCGCATCCTGCTGGAAAAGAACATGAATTCCTCCGTCAGATGTATTTAAAAAAAAATCAGGGCCTGCTAGTATGATAAACATACTTCCTACTTATAACTACCAAGCCTGCTAGTCACATCACACGTGACAAAACAAACAAAAACTACATGCTCCTGGACTTGGAATCCCATCATCACCAACCCAATGCATCTAGAGCATCAAAACACGCCCGAATTCAGGTTTCAAGGGCGCAGCCCAGAACTGAAAACACGGTCCAGCACTGATTTGGGGTGCGAAACTTGAATCCGAACTCGCAACTGAACGCGGCGCAGGAAGCTAAAAGCCGAGCCATTCCGAACCAGCCCTATCCCAAAAAACCATGCGTCCCCCCAATGCGTCTAGATAATCGAAAATCTTATTCGGGGGAGCGCAACTAAAAGCACAATCCAGCAGTAGCACCGATTCGGGGAGAAACTGAAACTAAAATCCGACCAGCCTCGAATCCGCGACCGAACATTGACGCGCGCGGCAATCTACCTAGCAACCGAACTGGTTCGAGCCGGCGCCCTGCCCAAACCCCCTGTCCTCCGGCGAATTCCCCCCGGCCCTAAGCGCGAAAAATAATAAACAGAGAGACGAAGACAGACGCGCCGATCGATCGGGCGGGCGGGCGAGCGGTCCTCACCTGGGGGGAGCGGGCGTCGCCGCCGCGCTTTTTGGCCGGCGGGGACCTCGCGGCGCCGGACTCGGGGGGCGCGTCGTGCTCGGCCATGGGTTCGGTGCGGCGCGTCGGTTCCGTGCGGTGCTGGCGGCGGCGGCTTCGGGTCGGTTCGTGCGCGACGGGCTCTTGTCGATTGGTTGGATCGGAGAGGGAGGGGGCGAGGTATATAGGGGGGCGGGGGTGGCTGACGTGCGGGCCCGGGACTCGGACACGGCCCAGGTCGGTTCCGGAGGCGGTTCGCCCGTTGATTTTGACTTTGACCCGTGCCGTCGTACGCGCTATCCCGGTTCGAACCGACGCCGAATTTCAAATTCTGGGAGAGCGGAATTCTGATTTGTGAGGGTGCCCCCCATGATTTCTACACGGTTTCACGGCATCTCCATGCCATCCCTGCTTCTTCGCTTATTTGCTCAGACCGAACATTTCAGACAGAAATTTCTACAGGTGAGTGTAATTTAAGTTGCCTACCGGGTGGGAGCGCGGCGTTTTCAGCACCCGGGCTCTTATGAGCCCGGGCAAAATCACAAAAAATAGAAAAAAAAGTTCAAAAAAGAAAAACAATTTCTAAGCAAGATGCTTGTGTGCGTGATGTACGTGTAAATTTTGATGGTGTTTGGACATTTAAGAAGCGTGCGACAAAAAAGACAAAACTCGGCTATATGTATTGTTACTGTTGATGGACTGTTCAGGGTGAATTTCTCGTCATAAGCTCCACAAATGTCCAAACCGGATGAAATTTTACACGGACATCATGCACTCAAACATCTTCCCATAAAATTTTTGATTTT
The DNA here is from genome assembly GCF_056163025.1 of Triticum urartu. NCBI lineage: Eukaryota > Viridiplantae > Streptophyta > Magnoliopsida > Poales > Poaceae > Triticum > Triticum urartu. The sequence continues at coordinate 547,204,628 of NC_141877.1, forward strand.
TTTTTCTATTTTTAATCATGGAACTATTCACCGGGCTCATCTAAGCCCGGACACAGGAGTGGATTATCGTACGGGCGAGCCCAACTATATTGCACACCGCGCTTGCTTTCTATAGTTGACTTTTCCTAAAACGTGTGCAGCTACTTTTTTTGGATGCGTTTGGTAGGTTTCATTATCTTTAATAGCCCGTGCGTTGCAATGGAAGAAAAAATAGCACACACATTTAACCTATAAACATCAGTCAAGACCACAATAGGTCCATGTCCTTTGTTTTAGGGGGGCATCACATTTGTTTTGCCGCTTATCCTTTTCTCACCCTCGCTGGCGGTGGGCACAATGTTCACACAAACCAAAACATGTTTGAATGTGCTTAATCTTAAGGTCTCTCTCTCTCTCTCTCGCGGGAGGGGGGTGAGAAATTTTCTTTAGTTTTTATATGGTTTTAAGGGATATTTATTTGCAATCATCGTCGTTGATATGAAAGAAAAACGGACTGTGCGCTATATAATTATAATTTGCTTCCAAAATCCTTATTTAAAAATATTTAATAAGTGAAAATAACATCATATTATATTCTTCACATTTTTCTAATCAAATTTCATATATAAAATGTTAAAATCGGAGTTAAGGTTTAAAAGATATGGATAATTTTTTTAAAAATATGTTTGACTTAAATATGATCCGCGGGTGAATAACCTAAAAAGTCAGGGGTTCCAAAAAAATGCAAAATAACGGTTCGGCTCTGACTTAAGGGGAATGTATCTGGTGCACCCGCACTTGTGGTGCTACCGGTGCACCGGATGCCATAGAATATTTTTAAAAATTTTGAAAAAAATCTAGCATGTTAACACAACATCAATGCATGATGTCACAAAATTATGTATAAAATTTTGAAATATTTTTTGAGATACAAAAATGACAAATTTGACATCAGTGTGATAATGGGCCAAATCTAAACCCAAGTTATGTCATTTCCGTTTTTCGAGTTATGTTACGAATTTTGACTTAAATTTTTGTGACAACCTACATTGATGTCGTGTGAGTGTGCCAAATTTTTTTCAGAACTTTTTAAACATTGTAAAAGGACAATATGAGTTTGGTGCACCGATAGCACCACAAGCTCCGGTGCACCAGATATTTTCCCCTGACTTAAGTGTGTAGTGCGGGTTGATTCACAGAAAATACAGGAGGTTTTGTGCAAAATTACATGATGGACTACCAGAAGCACTCCTTACTTTATTATTAGGGAAAGATATTTTAGCTTAGTTGAGCCTAACTAAGTCATTTTCTACACATAGTTTGCTAGCCTGCCTTCGACCACTGAGCAGTTTGATACTTGGCGTTTGGTTGGCAGCAGTTCTCTCAACGCACAAAACATGATGTTTGGTTATACACGACCTATGTTGTGGTCTCCCTAGTAGTGACCTTACCACACATTACAATACATAAATTGTACGAAATAAACATCAATTTTGCCCTGACTAGTAAATAAATGACGGTTTATCCTAACTACTAAAAAATTGCAAAAGAAATTAACACTACATATGGCCCGTTAGGGAAAAGTTAATCAATGTCAAGTCAAACTAGGGGGAAGTCCATCCTCAATCAAATTATATTATATTCTTCACATTTTTCTAATCAAATTTCATATATAAAATATTAAAATCAGAGTTAAGGTTTAAAAGATATGGATAATTTTTTTTAAAATATGTTTGACTTAAATATGATCGGCGGGTGAATAACCTAAAAAGTCGGGGGGTTCCAAAAAAAATACAAAATAACGGCGGGTGAATAACCTAAAAAGTCGGGGGGTTCCAAAAAAATGCAAAATAACGGTTCGGCTCTGACTTAAAGAGAATGTATCTGGTGCACCCGCACTTGTGGTGCTACCGGTGCACCGGATGCCATAGAATATTTTTTTTAAAATGAAAAACATCTAGCATGTTAACACAACATCAATGCATGATGTCACAAAATTTTGTATAAAATTTTGTAATATTTTTTGAGATACAAAAATGACAAATTTGACATCAGTATGATAATGGGCCAAATCTAAACCCAAGTTATGCTATGTATTATTTAGTGTTGAATTTGTCATTTCCATTTTTCGAGTTATGTTTCAAATTTTGACTTAAATTTTTGTGACAACCTACATTGATGTTGTGTGAGTGTGCTAAATTTTTTCAGAACTTTTTTAACATTGTAAAAGGACAATATGAGTTTGGTGCGCCGGTAGCACCACAAGCTCTGGTGCACCAGATATTTCCCCCTGACTTAAGTGTGTAGTGCGGGTTGATTCATAGAAAATACAGTGGGTTTTGTGCAAAATTACTTGATGGACCACCAGAAGCACTCCTTACTTTATTATAAGGGAAAGATATTTTAGCTGAGTTGAGCCTAACTAAGTCATTTTCTACACATAGTTTGTTTGTTAGCCTGCCTTCGACCACTGAGTAGTTTGATACTTGGCGTTTGGTTGGCAGCAGTTCTCTCAACACGCAAAACATTATGTTTGGTTATACACGACCTATGTTGTGGTCTCCCTAGTAGTGACCTTACCATACATTACAGTACATAAACGGTACGAAATAAACATCAATTTTGCCCTGACTAGTAAATAAATGACGGTTTATCCTAACTACTAAAAAGTTGCAAAAGAAATTAACACTACATATGGCTCATTAGGGAAAAGTTAATCAATGTCAAGTCAAACTAGGGGGAAATCCATCCTCAATCTTCTTCCCTTGTTGCTGCTTCTTTTTTTTCCACTAGTAGAAAAAAGGGCCTTTTGTCCCGGTTCATAAGGGCCTTTAGTCTCGATTCTGGAACCGGGACTAAAGGGTCGTTACTAAAGGTCCCCTCTTTGATCCCGGTTCTTATATGAACCGGGATTGAAGGCCCTCCACGTGGCCGCTGCTTGGAGGTCCACCTTTAGTCCCGGTTGATAACAACAACCGGTAATAAAGGATTTTTTTTTTGAAATTTTTTTTTGAATTTTTTTCTCGATTTTCAAATTTCTGAATTATTTTAACCTATAATCTCTAATCACCCCTCATCATTGCTCAATTTAATCTCTAATCACCCCTCATCATTCCAAATCATCTAACTTCCCGGACGGTCACCCATCCTCCTACTCCCCCAGCCTGAGGACGCTTAACTTCCAGATTCTATTCTCCCTCGTTTTCAAGTCTGCACTTGTTGTTTTGCTGACAATAGTAAGATGTCAATCCTATTAACCCTCAGGAGTTTAGCTTGAGCACGAAGTCACACATTTCACTGTTTGAGTTTAAAACTATTGTTCTAAAAAACAATAATTATTTAGTAACACTAATATTTCTTGAATAAGTAGTTTGACCATTGTTTGACCACAGTTTGACCACACTTTGACCAGATTTGACCAAAATTCAAAAAAACCGAAATAATTATTTAGTAACACTAATATTCTTGAATAATTATTTAGTAACACTAATACTTCTTGAATAAGTAGTTTGACCATAGTTTGACCAAATTTAACGATTTTTTTAAAAAAACTAAAATTTGAGCATAACTTTTTTTCCTTTTGCAATTTGAGGATTCTACAAATTTGCAAAACAGGCCGTAGGCGGTCAAAATCGGATGCGGATTTTCGTGCTAAACATTTTGATATATTATACATTTTTTTCTGACATCGTATGCAAAAATTATAGCCGTTTTACATTTTCCCTACACATTTTGCAAAACATGTCCAAATTTAAGTTTTTAAATTTTCCTAACTAGTAGATATAGTAACATAACTACATCTCGAAGGATTTTAACTTTTGAAGTTTTTATCATTTTCTTTTGCTTTTTACAAAACTGAAAAGGCGATACAGGGGGTAGGATTTGAAAATTGCACCATTAGTACCGGTTCGTGCCACGAACCGGTACTAATGGGCATCGCACCCTTTAGTCCCGGTTCGTGGCACCAACCGGGACTAAAGGTCTCATTTGAACCGGGAGTAATGCATGTACGGTGCCCTAGCCGCTCGAACCGGGACTAATGCTCACATTAGTTCCGGTTCTAATGCAACCGGTACTAATGCTCTTTTCTGGCCGAACCAAAGCCCCTTTTTTACTAGTGTTCAGACCCTTGGGTTATCTCTATTTGTTCATATTGCCTCAATTCACTCCAATCTTTTGCTCTTTCAAGCTTCACTGTCATGTCCCCCTACATCATGGTCGTGGCTATCAACATCATCAACCAACACATATTCCTCCTCTACCACAAGCTCGTCACAACCTCATTCTATGGCCCAGTTATGAAGAATGTAGCATGCAAGAACAAGCCTAACTTGGGTAAAAACAAAAAGGGTGGAGGGTCTTCTGATATAGGATCTTAAATTTTATTCTTCATAGCTCCAAATGCCCTCTCAACTATAACTCTTAAGGCTAGAGTGTCTGAGATTAAACAATTCTACAGCAGCCCTAGGATGGTTCCTAGAAGAGAACTCGTTCAATGGTATCTGGTTTTCCCGAAAGATGAAAGAACACCGGGCTGACATTCATATCCAGTATCTCATAGCTAGAATCGAACTACCGCCAACAAGAATGTTAGCATCATGGGTTAATCTTCCAAGCCAGCTAAGACATATATGACCTTTAGATCAAAGTCAACAGCTGGAAGCACATTCTGGCTTGTGTAGTGTCTTTTATCCATGTATGATGCAGCTTGTGACATCGACACTCTAACAGTCACATGAGTACCATCCAATACAATCATGTGATGGCATGAAAACATATTGTTGTGACTGTAAAACAATACGAGCATGCCATGGCATGAACTACTAGTATTGCTCACCTTGAAATATGGATACATGGCTCATGTGATTCTTAGTAGGAGTCTGCCCAATTGGTGTCTTGATCATCTCTCATATGAGCTCCCCAATAGCATACAAGACTTACTTGAAATACCTGAAAATGGTCTCACTAGATCTCCTGAATGTATTGTGAGTAATAATGAATATCTCTGATTACGACCAACAACATGAAGGAACAAGCAAATTTGCTCTTCCACATAGGTGTGTGGATATTATCTTTTAGCAGCCCCTTGGTCCTAAACGTCTCCAAAAACTTGGGAAACGATGATCTTTGCATTCGAAGCATGTTCATAGTCTCTACATTGTTCTTGTTGTAGATGTAGTTCAGATTCGCCCTATCTTGGGTTGACATTGGACCATAAGGGGTCATAGGCTTATCACTCGGACGGACCGCTTTCTTTTGGACCAACATGACCCAAGCCTGAAATAACAACTATGAGTATTGCTCTCTGAACAACTAGCTTCATCTGTTCGTCATTACCGACTTACTGGCAAAATTGATGTTGCAGTACGTACTGGCGAAATTGATCCTGCACCCTACCTAACGACCTAACAGAGGAGGGGGGTTCTATGGTACCTACCCCTTTGGAGCTGACGACCCGCCCATGCCAGAGACGAGGACACCTAGGAAGACGAGACGGACTCCAAGACGAAGAGGACAAGCACTTTCCGCTCCTAGAGATTGAAGTCGTCACCGCCATCACTTCTGCAGATTTGAGTCGTCGCCACTGTCGATGCCAAAAACAGAAGGCTATATTTGTCCTAGTAGTAGAGGCGAGCGAATAAATTATTAGAAAAGTCGCCAATTTATTTATTTTGCGTGGGTTACATATCATTCAAGTTCAAAGGCACCAGCTGTTTTATAACGAAATGCAAATATTTCGCTGATCCTCAAAATAACACAAAATTTCAAAAGAAGTTTCATCAAAATTTTAAACCTAAACCTTGGTGCAATACGATGGTAACAAGTTGACTATAATATGATATGTATTCGCATCTTAATTCCATAATTTGATTCAGATTCGTATCTGGATTTGCACTGCACTGAAAATTGCCTTTTTTTTTACTAAAATTTACATGTGCCATTTTATTAGTACTAAATCTACATGTTCCAGATATGTAAAATCAATTAATCATCATTTCTGTAGAGTTCTCCTGTAAAATAATCTACACACAAACACAGTGATTTACATCCACTTTAGCTACACATAGAACACCTGCCCAACATTCAACAGGCTCTCATGGGGAACATTGAAGATGGCGCTGTTCTCCCTGCAGATCTTCCTCAGGAAGGCGTAGAGGTAGTCGATGGCGAGCTTCTTCAGCGGCCCCGAGTCCCTGCGAGCTCTGATGACGGTGTTCCCAAGGATGTGCACGACCCCGGCGTCCCTGCACGAGTTCAGGAACGCGACCTCGTCGCCCACGGTCTCAAACCCTGGGGTCGCCGTTGTAGCCTGCGCCGACGACATGGCCCCCAGGCGGTTCGGGGAGCGCACCGGCACGATGGAGTCACGGGAGGCGTAGCTGAGGTCGGCGGCGGACCTGGCGTCACTGCTCACCTCGTCGATCAGCTCCTGCTGGTCCAGGGCACTGTACTCATCGGAGTCCGAGTACTCCTCCATCATGCTCTCCAGCCGGATGAAGAGCAGCAGGCTGCTGAATAGCATCTTCTCGAAGTCGTCGTCCTTCCTGTGGATGTCCTTGTAGCCGTACCGCGCCACGCAGCGGAACATGTGGAAGTTCTTGGGGCCAATCCGCTTCACCAGGAACCGCTCGTCCAGCGGCACTGTGTACACCGGCAGGTACTTGACGCAGACGAACACCAGGGTGGAGTGGATCGCCGGGAGGTTGGTGATGAAGTGTGAGAAGATGTGGGGGACGCCGCTCGCCAGCTCCGTGTACACCAGACCTATCCCGGGTACCCGGACCAGGCCGAGGCTCGGGCCAAGGCCTAGGATCCACGCCATGGACACCTTGCTGTGCATCTCGAACTCGTAGCGCTTGAGCGTGCCGTAATGCCACACATACATGACGAGGAGGATGGCGGCGGCAAACACGAGAGGAACCCAGCCGCCCTGGTCAATCTTCTTCATGACGGCGGTCAAGTACGGGATCTCGACGACCAGTGACAGCGCCGTGAAGAGGACGACCAAGGCCCAATGGCTGCGCCATACCAGCAGCATTATGGGGACCATGAGAAATGTTGTCACAAGCATGACCATTATCACAGCTGTACCTGTTTTTGCAGCATGCAACACTCATGTTAGCAACAGAGCAGAAACGCACATCGCAACCGCTGAAATTTTAGAAAAAAAATACAAGTATTTCATTTACCATAAGCATTTGCAATCTGGGACTGATTCTTGAATCCAGCGGTGACGGCAATACAGAGAATCATGAGGATCCAATTAATATCAGGACTGTATATCTGGCCAAGATACTTCTTCGATGTATGGATGATCTTCACCCTGGGGAAGCATCCCACCGCTAGCGCTTGCTTGATAATTGAGTACGTCGCGGAAATGGTTGCCTGGCTAGAAACTATTGCAGCAGCTGTTGCAACGACAAATGCTGGCCAAAGTATACGCTCTGCGCCAAATAATCGTGTCACTATGTATAACCAATACAGCAATCACTTAATCGGGGAATTCCCTATGTCCGAATTTTACCTGGAAGAGAAAAATAGAAGGAGTGGGAGACTTTGTCTTTGTGCATGGCTATATATGCAGCTTGACCAGTATATTGCAAAAGAAGACATGGGAACACAACCGTAGTGAAAGCAATCTGCGTTTCGAAATGATAAAGGATGTTAGCAAGCAAACTGACTGATTAAAGTACTCATGTGAAAGTTATATTGGTAGATCTACAACCTCTAACAAAATAAAACTGAGTGCATTCCTCTTAAAATGCAGATTAAAATATGCATAGCGAAGAACAATCACAGCCAACATATGGTACCTGAATAGCTTGTACGGGAAAATATGAAAGGTCAGCAAACAGTGCTTCTGTCCCTGAACCATGAGCCAAACAGTCAGGTCAGGTCATTGCCAGGTTAAAAGGACAAGCCACCATATGAAATAAGGTAAGAATTCCAGACCTGTTATGCTGAGCATAATTCCTCCCAGGGAAGCCCAGCTAGTCTTCCCTCGCTTAAAATAACGATATACATAAACAGGATTGAATGCCTTGAGAACCGACCTATCATATGTATAAATGTTTACAGCCCCCAGGATTCCAATAAGTATGAACCAAACAAATACTATTGGTGCAAAAAGCCAGCTGACTTTGTCTGTGCCATAGTGCTGCATACTGAACAGTCCAATCAGTATCACCACGGAGACTATTACAACCACATCTGTCATGGGAAAATAATAAAATGAGTCAGCTAATCATAGGTCTAACTCGGTATTATTTGTATAACATTAACTGTTCCCATGCACACCACCACTACAAAGTTCCTACAATAAAAGGCAATGCTTCAAATCACAGTTAGAATGTTAAGCTTATCATTACACAGAGAAAAGAATATGGTGAATTATTTAAAGTTGGAATCAACAGTTCTGGTTAAATTAACATCAATTGCAAATTTTGGCATCCTCCTCTGAGATGCACATGGTAAAGCTAATAAAAGCAGAAAACTGTAGTAATTTCAAATTGCACATGTACCATTTCCCATTCTGGGCTCTTCGACCTTTATTCCACCAGTTGCAGAAAGAACTGCAAATTGTACAGCAGTTGTTAATATCAAGTCACTTGGGTTATTGGGTAAAACTTAACAGTAGAATTATGGAATTACAAGCATCACAAAGAAGATATGTAAAACAGCTAAAATTGAAAGAAATCAGTAAAGCAACACTTGTCTGTTGTGGACAAAAATGATACGGAGTAGTTGGTAATCTCAGATGCTCCATCTAGCACTCTACAGGCAGCTATGTACAAGGATCGTTATCGTTATCTGTACAGGTTTATCATTCCCTAGCTTGTGATTTTTATACTAGTATGGTAGTTAAGGACTTAAGAGATTGGGATCAAGTAAGTTATGAAAGATAAGATTAGTTTCTTGAGTTAGGGGCAAGCCCTCTTACATAAGGGCTGCCACATCCTCTGGTTGAAATAAGCAGAGAATAAACCAATATTCCCAAAATCTTTCTCCTTTCCGCCCCTGAGTGCAGCTGCCTTCGCAGCTCTTGGGGCCACGGTGACTTCGAGCAAGCCCTAGAGCCATTATTGCCAGGTCGTGTACTGGATACATGACATCTTATATCATGAAAATAGTTTATGCAATTGCTTCGCATCTCATTGCAAACCAATTGGTGTAATATGCTTCAAATAAATATCTGGCATGCATTTTTTCCCAAATATTTCTGGTTTTTGGTAATATAATATGATTCTTAGTAGGCCAAAGATAGGTTCATGTCAGGCTGAAAGCTCCCCGTTCTCCTAACAATATCATTTTTGAGAAATCTGATACTCCATGAAACATGCATGCACTCACCTGATATGGCAGGAGTGAGAATTCCATCTCCAACAGCCATGCAAGTACCAAAAAGTACAAGAATAAGAATGACATTCTTTCTGAGTTGGTGCCCCTCTAACCATCTTTTGATCTTTGCAGCAAGAGACTTCTCATGATATGTCTGACGGCTGTATGTTGTTAGGTCTTCATCGGTTTTATGTTGATTGGGAATAATGCTTATCTTTGCATGCCGGCAAAGCAATGAATAAAGAGCAAAAGTTCCACCTGAAATTACAGAAAAGCTATTAGAAGATGCAGAGAAACACAAGGGGTGCTGAAATAGCAGTAAACTCATAAGCATCCCTATTTTAGGCAGAGTGTCTGTGCAACGCAATGGTGTCTTATACTAACATATGTGTCTTATTGTCTATGGCACACTAAACTTTGTGCCCTACTTGGGGCAGCCGCACAGACAAAACTTGTGGCAACTAAGCAGAAGAACACGGGTCCATCTTAGAATGATGGCTTTATTGTCTATTATCAGCCTTTTCTGATGATAGGATTACTTAAATACAAACCAACTTATTTTTACATGGGAAGGATAACTAGTTTTATTTTTGTTCGAAGTGTTAAGAAAAATCTCTTTATGTGGGACAGTAGAAAGTTTAGAGCCGAACCAATAGAAGGCCTACATAACTGTAATGTTGCATGGATTTTAGGAAGCTCTTGACCAGAATTTCCTCTGTATGGCCATACATTAGTTTTTCATTTTCAGGTGATCTTCAGATGTTCATAGAACATGCTGTATGTATTACTGCATTATCTCAAACAAATAAGACAGACCAGGACCAGCTATGAACAGTTTAACATTTCCATAACTGAGGCAGAAATTCTTACCTTGGCCATTATCGCTTGCCCTCAAGACGATAAAAACATATTTAACGAGTGGAATGAGAGTAAGCGAGTAGATAATAAGCGAGAGTGCCCCAATAATTTGCTCGGTGTCTTCTATCTTCTCAGGAAAGATGTTGTAGAAAACATAAAGAGGCGATGTGCCTAAATCTCCAAACACCACACCAAGGCTTTGGAAAGCTAGTTGTAGCATCAAAACTGTTGGATAGGTCTGCACATACAACAGGGGGGGAAACAGGGCAAAAACAAAATTACTTAGCATACTTTATCTATTCATTTTTTTCAGAAGTTCAAAATAAAGACACCAAATGACTCTGCATCTTAGGCAAAGCATATAGATAATTATCAGGGAGAATGCTCTACAAAACACAAAACTGTGATGTTCAATGCTAAAGCCATGTTGTTAAGAAAGCACATTAGGTGTTCCATGACCTTTATGGATTGTGTCAAACAAAATACTGCATCCTATTGGCTAAGGTTCAGATATAGAAAACTGACAAATACTTGGATGATGATAGCAATCACCTTTTCTCTGTACATATTCCTCAGTCTCCCGGCCTCTGCATCCATGGGCTGATCAAGACTCTTTTCCAGCTCCCACATCGCCCCCTTGCTGGTGTCTTCATTCGTCGAAACGGTCTCCATGAGGTTCAGATTTCAGGCCAGTCAATCAGCAGCAGAAGTATGTCACAAACTGCAGGCATCAAGAAGTCAAGAACTATCTCAGTCTATTGCTGCACAGAGTACATGACCACCAACGACAACATATCTCATTTTGATTACGAATCTAAACGAGAACATGTGGTTCCAAGACCAAGAGGCTCAGAAACAGTCAAAGGTAACCACAAAAATCCAGATGTTCAATCAAATTAGTTCTCCAGATTTGAATCCGAGCACAAGACTCCAGCTGCATACATACACATACAGGAGAGCAAGGCCGGGGCGAAGACCAGAGGGTTCCAAAAGGCACAGAGGCAGTCAAAAGCAACCAGAAAGGTCCAGATGTTCAAATCTGTTCACGAGAAAGATTCGGGGGGCCGGGACGGCGAGCACCTGCCTCAGGGGACCAGCGACACCTCGTCAACCATGCGTGGCAATGAGCTCGGCCGGTTCCGGCGAGGACGGAGGGACGCCGCCGCGGCCGCCGGTGAGGAGCTCGGCCGGTTCCGGCGGGATGGGCGCCGCCAGGTGTGGGGAGGGCCGGGGAGAAAAGTTGGAGTTTTGCTTCTTGCGGCGCAGTCTTTCTTTTTCTGTCAGAGTTTCGGATGTGGAGCAGAGAGGAGTGGAGATGATTTGGAACATGTCGCTATACGGCGTGTCTCCAATAATTCGAGGAGCATAAATGGGAGGCATTGATTGGCTTATTGTTATTGCGCTGTCAAATTTGTTTCATTTTTATTTATTTTCGAGGAACCGGCAGGAGCGCTGTCAAAATCATGCACAATGTCAACATCAGCGTATGGGGTGTTTGTTAATCCACCCAAACCTTAGCATAAAAGTCAAAACCGAATTCTTTTTGTGCCATGTCGATGTCACCCATGTTAGTGAGTTTGCGAGTTTTGTTATCCTTGAGAGGTTGTCTCGGCAAGTTAGTCATTGTACATGGTGACGGCTTACCTCGGCATACTATAATGGAATTTTAACTTGTCTATGGCTACTTAGATTGTTAGTTAAGTGATCATGGTGGTACTTTGCGAAGAAAAAAAAATGATGATGGTGCGTCATTCGCTTGTTCATCATGTAAGACAAGACAACTGGCGTTTCGAATAGGATCCCGATGCTAGCGGACACGGTTGTCCGCATCGTGATCCAAATAATTAAACCACCGTCTTTGAAAACGACTTGGCACGAGATGAATCATGCCACCACATACGAGAGAAACCTAATCAAGATTCTTATCGGAGGCAATAAGACAACAACAGGAACCTAATGACAACTTATTTTCTGTTTGCATTTGAAATAATCTAAGTGGGCACACAATTTTTTTTTTGAGAAGTTCTCTAAGTGGATCCACACGGTAGCATGTCTCTTCTTTCCTTGAAAAAGACATGCCCACAAGATTAAACAAGGGGATTTATGCCAACATTTGGCCCAACCATGAACCATCTATCTGCCCCATGAAAGGCCCACCAAACTAGAATGTGTGGATTGAGCTCTTATGTGCCGCTTTAGGATCCCTCAAAAAAATGTGTTGCTTTTGGGCAGTTGCGATTCAATATTAATATAAATGGGGTCTTAAACTTTGGTATATTTTTTCATCTATAATTCATATTTTATATAAAAGTTTGTTTATTAGTAAAAAAATGTTGTAAAAATGTTTTATGTTTATCAGTTCAGAATAAAATTTTAATGTGTTGTCTAAGGGTTATTCCTATATGTGATAAAAAGTGTACTATGACTTAGGAAAAATGTTCATGGTCTGAAAATGAAAATATGAATGTGTTTCAAAATAAATGTTCATGCATCATAATAACATTATCCGTGTTCATGAATAAAATATGTTTGTATATAAAAAACTAATATATATCAAAATAAAAAATATATATGTTTTGAAAAGAACATCTATTTGTGGAAAAGATAGAGTTATGAAAATTTAATTAAATGTATAATTAAAAAATATTCATGCATCTGCAATAAAATTAAGGAAACGGTAAAAACAAGAAAATGAAAAAAATAAAACTAACAAATTTAAAATGAAAAAACCTGAAAAAAAACAGAAAATGGAAGGAAACAAAAAAGAGAAAGGCAACAAATATGAAAAAAAAATTGTTGAGTTTAACCTTTGAATTTTCCAATAAACAACCATGGAGATGTTTCTTTTTGCCTTTTTAGGTCTACGGGTCCAATGTGACTAATACTATGCACGTATTGCTAAGAAAATTTTGTCAGGAGATATGGTCTACCTTTTGTCGTCAAAGAAGAAAGGAAAATGGCTCACCGGAACCCTCTTGACTGTATTTTATGAAGCGTGCAGATTCTCTACTTTGTTGTGACAAAGGCATCCCTGACTTTGCCACATGATCAAGAATGAAAGGATGGGATTGTTGCAAGTACCGTTCTGAGCACTGTTCATAGCAAATCATTAGTTGGTCCTGTTGTAGCAAGTACTCCCTCCATAATATTACATCTTCCATTATGAGACAGGGGGAGTACTGATTATAGCGCTTGTAGCATCTAATCTGGGTCACTGGTCTTCAATCTGACAGATGAAATTGAGCAAAGGTAACAAGTCAGAGAATCCACAGAGTGTATGAAGGCGCGTGGGAGTGATAACTTTGACAACTAGACAATACCCCGCGCGTTGCAGTGGGATGATAGTGTAATAAACAATTTGAAAGAGAGGGGCACACTGTAAGGAGAAAAAGAGTATGAAAATAATAATAAAAAAAAGAAATGTTTTGCGGCAGAAGATGACTTGGATTTAATGTGCAACTCTGAAATCAACTTACTTAGTACGATCAGTTCTCTAACCAAATTTGTAGAGGATCATACCTTTGTTCACCTCAATGGAAAGAAGACAATAAATATGATGTGCCGCTAATAGAAAAAGTAGCAATTAATACTACAATACAAATTACATGTCTGCATCTTGAATGAACTCATAGCGCTAATCTTTCTCGGATATGTGACTTCGTTTAACTTACATAGTGCTATATGTATGTATAGCATCTAGGTCGTAAAATAGACGTAGTGGTAGTTTATACTAGAAATAGTACAAAGGAAGCACGAGATTTAAGAGTCATACCTGAATAATGTTGTTTCTCCCATTTACAACAACGGGGTGTGCTACAATTGAATCAACAGATGTTGTGAGGAGTAGGTGGAGCGTGCAGGCGGTGGCCAACCAGGTATCCTAGTGGCGGTGACGCAATGCAATGACCTGCTCATGTAGCGGACAAAAATCATATCGATGATGAGTGGTGGAGAAATAGTAAGAGATGTGGGACGCGTGCATGTTTGACCCTGTTGGGATGCATGACACTACGGGCCAGATGGCCTGATCAAGGTGGCTTCATGGTGTTGCCCGCGGCAACATCCTCAGCGGCAGTGCGTCCCGACCGCGGTGCACCCGTCCGATTTGGTCGGCATGGTTGATGACATGTAGCTCTTCACCCTCTCGTCCTGCCCCATTGTTGTCCCTATCTCAACATCGACGTGGTTCACGGCCACACAAAAATCGGTGCTATCGTCTTCACACACCAACGTCAGCCTTTGAACCTCTAGGCACGTACAGTCGTACAGTACCCACATTGGTCTGGCTTATGCGAAAGAGATCCAGCAAGGGAAGGATAAAAATCATTAATCCTCGTCAGGTGATGAGGTCGTTGCTATTTATTAGAACTCATGTGAGAAGGACATGTTATGAGGGAATGAAGCGATACCTTCAGCTATTACTCCCATACTTGTTTCGTAGAGAAGTTGAATATCAATGAGATAGTGGGGATGTGAACAACCAACCATTTCTGCTGCTTCTTTTTCCATGGAGGAGATAGTGGACTCACAATTAGTAAAGTGAAGCAAAGAAAAAAAAACAAAACATAAGTGATGACATGGCATCACGGTAGAGGAGGGAAATTCAGTAGTTTAATCGCATGCTTGCTAATATGTCATGATAGCCGAGTTGGCATTTGTGCATGTCAAGATAAATAGAATACTGAGGATGACTCTCTCCCCATGCGTTGATGCGGTATCTTTAAAAAAATGCGTAAGTAGTTGCTAAAAATAACTAAATCTAATGGAAAAAGTATAAGCTTGAAAATCACTAAAAGAAAGTGTCTAAAATAGAATAAAACCTTTTAAATTACAGTTAAAGATGTCATTTTGAACAAAAATATGAATGATGACTAACATGAATATGTAACGTGGTAGCGTTACATGCATAGACTAATGCAAAAAGAATTATAATTTATAAGTTAAATGCATGACTCGCTTATGTAGCAGATTTTCATGGCTTAGTGAAAAGAGAAGACTTAAATACATTGCTTACTGTGATGTTCAGGTGCTTATGTGGCAGATTTTGTATGGCTTAGTGGGAGAGAAGAATTAAATACATTGCTTAGTGGGACATTGTGGTGGACACTTTGCATGTTCAGAAAATTGGAACCAACTTCTTAAGAATTTAAGATGTGAAAAAAATCAATCCTCTATAAAACTAAGCTCCCTAGGTTTAAAGAGCCCACATTCAATTGAGGTCTCCAATTATAATTGGGTCATTGATTTTGACTGGATCAATAATTTCGCAAAGCTCTCTCATTCAATTCTTTTGTAGTATAGACCATGTTTTCTAATTTTAAGACCTCACAATTAATTGAGGTATTCAATTTAGAATTGTGACATACGACTTTGACAAGGTCAAGAATTTCTCAAGCTCTTCAGTTCAATTCTTTTAATACACTATGTTTCCCTAATTTTGAAGCTCTTTAATTCAATCGAGTATTTAATTTTGGATTTGGTTTACGATTTTGATCGGGCCAATAATTTTTCAAATCAATCAGCAACAATTGACCTATAAAAACATATCAATCCCATACACCCTTCAACCACCTAGAAAAAAAAGCGTCACCATGTGATATTGTAGCATCAATATAATATATGCAACCATTAACACATAAATTTCTCCACATAAATATAAATTGGTTAGCGGATAATAGAGAATCACAGAACGAAAGGCCCACCAAATCAACCCATTGTAAATAAAAATAAAACACACTCTATCATCTCTCCCACCCACCAAACTAAATATTTCGACAGTTCCAAAAACATAAGGGGTATTAGTTTTTTTTGGAAAGTCAAATTTCTTTAACTTGGACCAAGTTCAGAGCAAAAATATAGACATCCACAATATTAAACAAAGTATGGAAATTCATTTCATGATGAATCTAAAAATACCAATACGATATTATGGATTTTGATATATTTCTCTACAAATTTGATGAAACTTAAAAGATTTGCTTTTTTAAACAGTAATACATCTTATATTTTGAAACAGAGTGATTTTTTAAGAAACCCAACAACAACAACAACAACAACAACAACAACAACAACAACAACAACAACAACAACAACAACAACGCAACAAAGCGCGCCCAACCCTTCTAGTATAGACTATTGACAATACTAGCATATGACATAAGAGCAACCCTGGTAGAGTCGCGATAAATTGGATCATCACATGCCATATGAAAGCGGACTCCAAAATGATTTGAAGGCTGCTAGGCCTATGCGCAATCACAAAATGGCCAAACGACAACCTCCGTAATTGTTCTTTTTAGTTATTCCTTTTTCATTTAGTTTAAATTTTAGTTTCAGTTTAAGCGAAATTCTATCCAACCTATAAGTTCATAATCATCATCAAACATAATTAACATAATTATAAACTATTGGCCAAAAATTGTCGCATTACATAGGATTTGCAACTTGAAATGTCGTTAAGAAACATCACCCTGAGTGGGTCCCCGGGCTCGGGCCAGGACTTGATGGGACGGGGACGAATGGGAGGAGGAGGGAAGCAGGGTGATGGTGATGACATCATTGACCAGGACGATGTCGCCTAAGGCGCTAGCTCAACGCCTCCCGTCGCAAGTGAAGCCGTCGGCACCACGAGAAGTGCCAGATCCCCCACTGCCACTATCACGAGCGCCCGATCTCCTGTGGCCGTCATCATGAGGAGAGCTTGCTCCGTCGCTATGCGACTTCTGGGATGTGAGGTTTTGCTCAAGGAGATGATGGTCCGCCACAAGAAATCGAGTTAGGCATGGTGCCAATAATGGGCAGGTGGTTAGCGGTCACGTCCGATCTGGGTTCAGAACATCGTGAGATAGTTCGGTCCATATCCGGTGTGGACGTTAGAGCATTGAGAGGACCTTTTCCTAGTACGAGAGGACCGGGAAGGACGCACCTCTGGTGTACCAGTTATCGTGCCTACGGTAAACGCTGGGTAGCAAAGTGCGGAGAGGATAACTGCTGAAAGCATATAAGTAATAAGCCCACCCCAAGATGAGTGCTCTCTCCTCCGACTTCCCCTCCCCCCACCATTGATGATTACCTATGCGTAGTGGTGCGTCTACGGGCCGCAGGGAGTATCAAAAACCGACTCTGTGGCACGAGGAGGGAGAAGATAAAACCTCCCTCCCACGCCGGTGGCTGGATTCGAGGCCTCCACAACTTCTATATCTGGACGGTACGAGTTCATTTTTTGAGCGAGCTCCATAAAATTTTGCGATTGCAGTGCATGCGACGCTGCCGCTACAGTTCCAATTATGTGCGCGGATCGTTGGTTCACCATATTAACGTTTATTATGGCGGTCGGTCACATCTGACGCATCCGCTGGAGTTGCTCTAAAAAGCCGAGACTATTGGTTGTCAAGTGATACGTCTCCAACATATCTATAATTTTTGATTGCTCCATGCTATATTATCTACTGTTTTGGACTATATTGGGCTTTATTTTCCACTTTTATATTATTTTTGGGACTAACCTATTAACCGGAGGCCCAGCCCAGAATTGTTGTTTTTTGCCTATTTCAGTATTTCGGAGAAACATAATATCAAACGAAGTCCAAACAGAATAAAACCTTCGGGAACGTGATTTTCTCACCGAACGTGATCCAGGAAACTTGGACCCTACTCCAAGGAGTCAAAGAGGTGGTCACGAGGGTGGGGGCGCGCCCACCCCCCTAGGGCGCGCCCCCTGCCTCGTGGGCCCCTCGGTGCTCCGCCGACGTACTCCTTCCTCCTATATATATACCTATGTACCCCCAAACGATCAGAAGGGGAGCCAAAAACCTAATTCCACCGCCGCAACTTTCTGTATCCACGAGATCCCATCTTGGGGCCTGTTCCGGAGCTCCACCGGAGAAGGCCGTCATCACAGAGGGCTTCTACATCACCATAGCCTCTCCGATGAAGTGTGAGTAGTTTACCTCAGACCTTCGGGTCCATAGTTATTAGCTAGATGACTTCTTCTCTCTCTTTGGATCTCAATACAAAGTTCTCCCCCTTTCTCGTGGAGATCTATTCGATGTAATCTTCTTCTTTTCGCGGTGTGTTTGTTGAGACCGATGAATTGTGGGTTTATGATCAAGTCTATCTATGAATAATATTTGAATCTTCTCTGAATTCTTTTATGTATGATTGGTTATCTTTGCAAGTCTCTTCAAATTATCCGTTTGGTTTGGCCAACTAGATTGGTAGTTCTTGCCATGGAGAAGTGCTTAGCTCTGGGTACGATCTTGCGGTGTCCTTTCCCAGTGACAGAAGGGGCAGCAAGGCACGTATTGCATCGTTGCCATCGAGGATAACTGTTGGGGTAGTAATTTCAAAAAAAAAATCCTACGCACACGCAAGATCATGGTGATGCATAGCAACGAGGGGAGAGTGTGATCTACGTACCCTTGTAGACCGACAGCAGAAGTGTTATATCAACGCGGTTGATGTAGTCGTACGTCTTCACGATCCGACCGATCCAAGCACCGAAACTACGGCACCTCCGAGTTTCAGCACACGTTCAGCTCGATGACGATCCCCGGACTCCGATCCAGCAAAGTGTCGGGGAAGAGTTCCGTCAGCACGACGGCGTGGTGACGATCTTGATGTTCAACTGTCGCAGGGCTTCGCCTAAGCACCACTACAATATTATCGAGGATTATGGTGGAAGGGAGCACCGCACACGGTTAAGAAAACGATCACGTGGATCAACTTGTGTGTCTAGGGGTGCCCCCTGCCTCCGTATATAAAGGAGCCAAGGGGGGGTGCGGCCCGCCCTAGTAGGAGGCGCGCAGGAGGAGTCCTACTCCTACCGGGAGTAGGACTCCCCTCCCTTTCCTTGTCCAAGTAGGAGAGGGGGAAGGAAGGGAGAGAGGAGAGGAAGGAAAGGGGGGCGCCGCCCCTCCCTCCTTGTCCAATTCGGACTAGGGGGAGAGGGGGCGCGCGGCCTGCCCTGGAAGCCCCTCCTCTTCTCCACTTTAGGCCCATGAGGCCCATTAACCCCCCCAGGGGGTTCTGGTAACCCCTCGGTACTCCGGTTTTATCCGAAACTTCCCCGGAACACTTCCTGTGTCCGAATATAGCCGTCCAATATATCAATCTTTACGTCTCGACCATTTCGAGACTCCTTATCATGTCCCCGATCTCATCCGGGACTCCGAACTCCTTCGGTACATCAAAACTCATAAACTCATAATATAACTGTCATCGAAACCTTAAGCATGCGGACCCTACGGGTTCGAGAACAATGTAGACATGACCGAGACATGTCTCCGGTCAATAACCAATAGCGGAACCTGGATGCTCATATTGGCTCCCACATATTCTACGAAGATCTTTATCGGTCAGACCGCATAACAACATACGTTGTTCCCTTTGTCATCGGTATGTTACTTGCCCGAGATTCGATTGTCGGTATATCAATACCTAGTTCAATCTCGTTACCGGCAAGTCTCTTTACTCGTTCCGTAATACATCATCTCGCAACTAACTCATTTAGTTGCATTGCTTGCAAGGCTTTAGGTGATGTGCATTACCGAGAGGGCCCAGAGATACCTCTCCGACAATCGGAGTGACAAATCCTAATCTCAAAATACGCCAACCCAACATGTACCTTTGGAGACACCTGTAGAGCTCCTTTATAATCACCCAGTTACGTTGTGATGTTTGGTAGCACACAAAGTGTTCCTCCGGTAAACGGGAGTTGCATAATCTCATAGTCATAGGAACATGTATAAGTCATGACGAAAGCAATAGCAACATACTAAACGATCGAGTGATAAGCTAACGGAATGGGTCAAGTCAATCACATCATTCTCCTAATGATGTGATCCCGTTAATCAAATAACAACTCTTTGTCTATGGTTAGGAAACATAACCATCTTTGATTAACGAGCTAGTCAAGTAGAGGCATACTAGTGACACTCTGTTTGTCTATGTATTCACACATGTATTATGTTTCCGGTTAATACAATTCTAGCATGAATAATAAACATTTATCATGAAATAAGGAAATAAATAATAACTTTATTATTGCCTCTAGGGCATATTTCCTTCAGTCTCCCACTTGCACTAGAGTCAATAATCTAGATCACATCGCCATGTGATTCAACACTAATAGTTCACATCGTCATGTGACCTATACCCAAAGGGTTTACTAGAGTCAATAATCTAGTTCACATCGTTTATGTGATTAACACCCAAAGAGTACTAAGGTGTGATCATGTTTTGCTTGTGAGATAATTTTAGTCAACGGGTCTGTCGCATACAGATCCGTAAGTATTTTGTGAATTCTATGTCTACAATGCTCTGCACGGAGCTACTCTAGCTAATTGCTTCCACTTTCAATATGTATCTAGATCGAGACTTAGATTCATCCATATCTGTGTCAAAACTTGCATCGACGTAACTTTTTGCGACGAACCTTTTGTCACCTCCATAATTGAGAAATATTTCCTTATTCCACTAAGGATAATTTTGACCGCTGTCTAGTGATCTACTCTTAGATCACTATTGTACTCCCTTGCTTAACACAGTGTAGGGTATACAATAGATCTGGTACACAGCATGGCATACTTTATAGAACCTATGGCTGAGGCATAGGGAATGACTTTCATTCTCTTTCTATCTTCCGCCGTGGTCGGGCTTTGAGTCTTACTCAATTTCACACCTTGTAACACAGCCAAGAACTCTTTCTTTGACTGTCCCATTTTTGAACTACTTCAAAATATTGTCAAGGTATGTACTCATTGAAAAAACTTATCAAGCGTCTTGATCTATCTCTATAGATCTTGATGCTTAATATGTAAGCAGCTTCACCGAGGTCTTTCTTTGAAAAACTTATTTCAAAACACTCCTTTATGCTTTGCAGAATAATTCTATATTATTTCCGATCAACAATATGTCATTCACATATACTTATCAGAAATGATGTAGTGCTCCCACTCACTTTCTTGTAAATACAGGCTTCACCACAAGTCTGCATAAAACTATATGCTTTGATCAACTCATCAAAGCGTATATTCCAACTCCGAGATGCTTGTACTAGTCCGTAGATGGATCGCTGGAGCTTGCACATTTTGTTAACACCTTTAGGATTGACAAAACCTTCTGGTTGTATCATATACAACTCTTCTTAATAAATCCATTAAGGAATGCAGTTTTGTTTATCCATTTGCCGGATTTCATAAAATGCGGCAATTGCTAACATGATTCGGACAGACTTAAGCATAGATACGAGTGAGAAACTCTCATCATAGTCAACACCTTGAACTTGTTGAAAACCTTTTTGCGACAATTCTAGCTTTGTAGATAGTAACACTACTATCAGCGTCCATCTTCCTCTTGAAGATCCATTTACTCTCAATGGCTCACCGATCATTGGGCAAGTCAATCAAAGTCCATACTTTGTTCTCATACATGGATCTCATCTCAGATTTCATGGCCTCAAGCCATTTCGCGGAATCTGGGCTCATCATCGCTTCCTCATAGTTTGTAGGTTCGTCATGGTCAAGTAACATGACCTCCAGAACAGGATTATCGTACCACTCTGGTGCGGATCTCATTCTGGTTTACCTACGAGGTTCGGTAGTAACTTGATCTGAAGTTACATGATCATCATCATTAGCTTCCTCACTAATTGGTGTAGTAGTCACAGGAACAGATTTCTGTGATGAACTACTTTCCAATAAGGGAGAAGGTACAATTACCTCATCAAGTTCTACTTTCCTCCCACTCACTTCTTTCGAGAGAAACTCCTTCTCTAGAAAGGATCCATTCTTAGCAACGAATGTCTTGCCTTCGAATCTGTGATAGAAGGTGTACCCAACAGTCTCCTTTGGGTATTCTATGAAGACATATTTCTCCGATTTGGGTTTGAGCTTATCGGGATGAAACTTTTTCATATAAGCATCACAATCCCAAACTTTAAGAAACGACAACTTTTGGTTTCTTGCCAAACCACAGTTCAGATAGTGTCGTCTCAACGGACTTAGTTGGTGCCCTTTTAAACATGAATGCATTTGTCTTTAATGCATAACCCCAAAACGATAGTGGTAGATCGGTAAGAAACATCATAGATCGCACTATATCTAATAAAGTATGGTTATGACGTTCGGACACACCATTACACTGTGGTGTTCCAGGTGGCGTGAGTAGTGAAACTATTTCATATTGTTTTAACTAAAGGCCAAACTCGTAACTCAAATATTTTACTTCTGCGATCATATCGTAGAAACTTCTATTTTTGTTACGATGATTCTCCACATCACTCTGAAATTCTTTGAACTTTTCAAATATTTCAGACTTGTGTTTCATCAAGCAGATATACTCATATCTGCTCAAATCATCTGTGAAGATCAGAAAATAATGATACCTGCCACGAGCCTCAATATTCATCGGACCACATACATCAGTATGTATGATTTCCAACAAATCTGTTGCTCGCTCCATTGTCCCGGAGAACGGAGTCTTAGTCATCTTGCCCATGAGGCATGGTTCGCAAGTATCAACTGATTCATAATCAAGTGATTCCAAAAACCCATCAGCATGGATTTTCTTCATGCGCTTTACACCAATATGACCTAAACGGGAGTGCCACAAAAAAGTTGCACTATCATTATTAACTTTGCATCTTTTGGCTTCAATATTATGAATATGTGTATCACCACGATCGAGATCCAACAAACCATTTTCATTGGGTGTATGACCATAGAAGGTTCTATTCATGTAAACAGAACAACAATTATTCTCTAACTTACATGAATAACAGTATTGCAATAAACATGATCCAATCATATTTATGCTCAACGCAAACACCAAATAACACTTATTTAGGTTCAACACTAATCCCGAAAGTATAGGGAGTGTGCGATGATGATCATATCAATCTTGGAACCACTTCCAACACACATCGTCACTTCACCCTTAACTAGTCTCTGTTCATTCTGCAACTCCCGTTTCGAGTTACTACTCATAGCAACTGAACTAGTATCAAATACTGAGGGGTTTCTATAAGCACTAGTAAATTACACATCAATAACATGTATATCAAATATACCTATGTTCACTTTGCCATCCTTCTTATCTGCCAATTACTTGGGGTAGTTCCGCTTCCAGTGACCAGTCCCTTTGTAGTAGAAGCACTTAGTCTCAGGCTTAGGATCAGATTTGGGCTTCTTCACTTGAGTAGCAACTTGCTTGCCGTTCTTCTTGAAGTTCCCCTTCTTCCCTTTGCTCTTTTCTTGAAACTAGTGGTCTTGTCAACCATCAACACTTGATGCTCTTTCTTGATTTCTACCTTCATCGATTTCATCATCATGAAAAACTCGGGAGTCGTTTTCGTCATCGCTTGCATACTATAGTTCATCACGAAGTTCTACTAACTTGGTGATGGTGACTAGAGAATTCTGTCAATCACTATCTTATCTGGAAGATTAACTCCCACTTGATTCAAGCGATTGTAGTACCCAGACAATCTGAGCACATGCTCACTAGTTGAGCAATTCTCCTCCATCTTTTAGCTATAGAACTTGTTGGAAACTTCATATCTCTCAACTCGGGTATTTGCTTGAAATATTAACTTCAACTCCTGAAACATCTCATATGGTCCATGACGTTCAAAACGTCTTTGAAGTCCCGATTCTAAGCCGTTAAGCATGGTGCACTAAACTATCAAGTAGTCATCATTTTGAGCTAGCCAAACGTTCATAACGTCTGCATTTGCTCCTGCATTAGGTCTGTCACCTAGCGGTGCATCAAGGACATAATTCTTCTGTGCAGCAATGAGGATAAACCTCAAATCACGGATCCAATCCGCATCATTGCTACTAACATCTTTCAACACAATTTTCTCTAGGAACATATCAAAAATAAAACAAGGAAGCTAAACGCGAGCTATTGATCTATAACATAGATATGCTGATACTATCAGGACTAAGTTCATGATAAATTAAAGTTCAATTAATCATATTACTTAAGAACTCCCACTTAGAAAGACATCCCTCTAATCTTCTAAGTGATTACGTGATCCAAATCAACTAAACCATAACCGATCATCACGTGAAATGGAGTAGTTTTCAATGGTGAACATCGCTATGTTGATCATATCTACCATATGATTCACGCTCGACCTTTTGGTCTCAATGTTCCGAGGCCATATCTGCATATGCTAGGCTCGTCAAGTTTAACCTGAGTATTCTGCGTGTGCAAAACTGGCTTGCACCCGTTGTAGATGGACGTAGAGCTTATCACACCCGATCATCACGTGGTGTCTGGGCACGACGAACTTTGGCAATGGTGCATACTCAGGGAGAACACTTTTATCTTGAAATTTAGTGAGAGATCATCTTATAATGCTACCGTCAAACAAAGCAAAAATAAGATGTATAAAAGATAAACATCATATGCAATCAAAAATATGTGACATGATATGGCCATCATCATCTTGCGCCTTTGATCTCTATCTCCAAAGTACTATCATGATCTATATCGTCACTGTCATGACACCATGATCTCCATCATCTTGATCTATATCAATGTGTCGTCACATGGTCGTCTCGCCAACAATTGCTCTTGCAACTATTGCTATCGCATAGCGATAAAGTAAAGCAATTATTGGGCACTTGCATCTTATGCAATAGAGAGACAACCATAAGGATTTTGCCAGTTGCCGATAACTTCAACAAAACATGATCATCTCATACAACAACTTATATCTCATCACGTCTTGACCATATCACATCACAACATGCCCTGCAAAAACAAGTTAGACGTCCTCTACTTTGTTGTTGCAAGTTTTACGTGGCTGCTACTGGGCTTAGCAAGAACCGTTCTTACCTACGCATCAAAACCACAACGATAGTTTGTCAAGTTGGTGTTGTTTTAACCTTCGCAAGGACCGGGCGTAGCCACACTCGGTTCAACTAAAGTTGGAAAAACTGACACCCGCCAGCCACCTGTGTGCAAAGCACGTCGGTAGAACCAGTCTCGCGTAAGCGTACGCGTAATGTCGGTCCGGACTACTTCATCCAACAATACCGCCGAACCAAAGAGTGACATGCTGGTAAGTAGTATGACTTATATCGCCCACAACTCACTTGTGTTCTACTCGTGCATAACATCAACGCATAAAACCTAGGCTCGGATGCCACTGTTGGGGAACGTAGTAATTTCAAAAAATTTCCTACGCACACGCAAGATCATGGTGATGCATAGCAACGAGGGGAGAGTGTGATCTACGTACCCTTGTAGACCGACAGCGGAAGTGTTATATCAACGCGGTTGATGTAGTCGTACGTCTTCACGATCCGACCGATCCAAGCACCGAAACCACGGCACCTCCGAGTTTCAGCACACGTTCAGCTCGATGACGATCCCCGGACTCCGATCCAGCAAAGTGTCGGGGAAGAGTTCCGTCAGCACGACGACGTGGTGACGATCTTGATGTTCAACTGTCGCAGGGCTTCGCCTAAGCACCACTACAATATTATCGAGGATTATGGTGGAAGGGAGCACCGCACACGGCTAAGAAAACGATCACGTGGATCAACTTGTGTGTCTAGGGGTGCCCCATGCCTCCGTATATAAAGGAGCCAAGGGGGGGGTGCGGCCGGCCCTAGTAGGAGGCGCGCAGGAGGAGTCCTACTCCTACCGGGAGTACGACTCCCCTCCCTTTCCTTGTCCAAGTAGGAGAGGGGGAAGGAAGGGAGAGAGGAGAGGAAGGAAAGGGGGGGCGCCGACCCTCCCTCCTTGTCCAATTCGGACTAGAGGGAGAGGGGGCGCGCGGCCTGCCCTGGCAGCCCCTCCTCTTCTCCACTTTAGGCCCATGAGGCCCATTAACCCCCCCGGGGGGTTCTGGTAACCCCTCGGTACTCCGGTTTTATCCGAAACTTTCCCGGAACACTTCCTGTGTCCGAATATAGCCGTCCAATATATCAATCTTTACGTCTCGACCATTTCGAGACTCCTTATCATGTCCCCGATCTCATCCGGGACTCCGAACTCCTTCGGTACATCAAAACTCATAAACTCATAATATAACTGTCATCGAAACCTTAAGCATGCGGACCCTACGGGTTCGAGAACAATGTAGACATGACCGAGACATGTCTCCGGTCAATAACCAATAGCGGAACCTGGATGCTCATATTGGCTCCCACATATTCTACGAAGATCTTTATCGGTCAGACCGCATAACAACATACGTTGTTCCCTTTGTCATCGGTATGTTACTTGCCCGAGATTCGATTGTCGGTATATCAATACCTAGTTCAATCTCGTTACCGGCAAGTCTCTTTACTCGTTCCGTAATACATCATCTCGCAACTAACTCATTTAGTTGCATTGCTTGCAAGGCTTTAGGTGATGTGCATTACCGAGAGGGCCCAGAGATACCTCTCCGACAATCGGAGTGACAAATCCTAATCTCAAAATACGCCAACCCAACATGTACCTTTGGAGACACCTGTAGAGCTCCTTTATAATCACCCAGTTACGTTGTGATGTTTGGTAGCACACAAAGTGTTCCTCCGGTAAACGGGAGTTGCATAATCTCATAGTCATAGGAACATGTATAAGTCATGAAGAAAGCAATAGCAACATACTAAACGATCGAGTGCTAAGCTAACGGAATGGGTCAAGTCAATCACATCATTCTCCTAATGATGTGATCCCGTTAATCAAATAACAACTCTTTGTCTATGGTTAGGAAACATAACCATCTTTGATTAACGAGCTAGTCAAGTAGAGGCATACTAGTGACACTCTGTTTGTCTATGTATTCACACATGTATTATGTTTCCGGTTAATACAATTCTAGCATGAATAATAAACATTTATCATGAAATAAGGAAATAAATAATAACTTTATTATTGCCTCTAGGGCATATTTCCTTCAATAACAAGATGGGGTTTATTTCATATTGCATGAATTTATCTCTCTACATCATGTCATCTTGCTTAAAGCGTTACTCTATTTTTAACTTAATACTCTAGATGCATGCTGGATAGAGGTCGATGAGTGGAGTAATACTAGTAGATGCAGAATCGTTTCGGTCTACTTGTCACGGACGTGATGCCTATATACATGATCATGCCTAGATATTCTCATAACTATGCTCAATTCTGTCAATTGCTCAATAGTAATTTGTTCACCCACTGTAGAATACTTATGCTCTTGAGAGAAGCCACTAGTGAAACCTATGGCCCCCGGGTCTATTCTCATCGTATCAATCTCCATCACTTTAATCTTGCTTTGCTTTTTTACTTTGCCTTTTACTTTTCACTTTGCATCTCTATACCAAAAATACCAAAAATATTATATCTATCAGATCTCACTCTCGTAAGTGACCGTGAAGGGATTGACAACCCCTAATCGCGTTGGTTGCGAGTAGCTATCGTTTTGTGCAGGTACGAGGGACTTGAGTGTGGCCTCCTACTGGATTGATACCTTGGTTCTCAAAAACTGAGGGAAATACTTACGCTACTCTGATGCATCATCCCTTCCTGTTCGGAGAAATCCAACGCAAGCTCAAGAGGTAGCAAGAAGAATTTCTGGCGCCGTTGCTGGGGAGTCTACGCAAAAAGTCAACATACCAAGTACCCATCACAATCCCTATCTCTCGCATTACATTATTTGCCATTTGCCTCTCGTTTTCCTCTCCCCCACTTCATCCTTGCCGTTTTATTCGCCCCCTCTTTCCCAATCTCCTTCTCCTTCTCTTTCTCCGTTTGCCTTTTTCTCGCTTGCCTTGTCATCATGGCTAATCCTATCTCTTCTCCGTTATCTCCCGAGAATGAAGTCCTAAATTTTAAACAAAGGGAGGGAGAAAATCTGAAAGACGCTTGGTATAGAATTTGCAATGCTCAAAATAGATCTACCAGGAAGCAATCTACTTCAGTCCTTCTTCGCAATTTTTATGTAGGTACTAATCCTTGGTATAGATATATCCTTGATACCATTACCGGGGGGGATTTCTTGGGTAGCCATACTTTTAATTCTTATAAAGCTATGATATATTTATTTGGCTCACCACCTCTTTTGGTTAATGGAACAATGTTAACTTTGGAGCATGTTATGCAAAGGCTTGAAATTATTGAAAACAAAGTTGCTACCATTGAATCAATTGATAATCTAGATAAAAATATCCATAATCAAATTACCCAATATGGATCTAAGGTAGGAATGACTTTGAAAAATATTAAGGAAAAGGAACCCATGGTTAATGAGAAAATAAATATGGACCACTATTGTAAAGACAATACCCAACCCTGTTGGAGAGAAAAGGAAAAGATTTGCCCAAGAGCAAGAGAGTGCTAGAAAGGATGTCGAGCGTGCCTTTGGTGTTTTGCAATCTCGATGGGGCATCATTCGGTATCCTGCTAATACTTGGAGCACGCAGAAACTATGAGAGGTGATGACTGCTTGTGTGATCATGCACAATATGATCGTAGAAGACGAGCGCCCGGAACGTCTGTACGATCAAGGCTTTCTGTTTCAGGGTGAGAATGTTGTGCCTGAGCATGGAGTAGCGACAACATTTGAGCAGTTCACTCAGTTTCATGAAGACATGCGTGATTGGGAAACTCACGTGCAACTGCAGAATGATTTGGTTAAGCATATGTGGACTCATGTTAGCAACCAATAGATGTATCTTCTTTTATTCGTTTGTAAAGCTATGTGAAACATTTGTATTTTTATTTGGCCTGTAAACTATACTATTTATTTGAGCGGACTATTTTGTTTGTTAAATTTTCATTTCACAATATGTTGAATGCAATGCAAAGTTGGGAGGCCAGCCGGCCACGCCTGCACATATAGGTCGGCGCATTGGGCGCGCTGCCGACCCATATAAAAAACAGGGCGGACGCCGGGCGGGCGGCCGGCCCAAACGGACAAAAAGCGGACGAAATCGCCGTCTATTTGGGTCGACCCGTTGGAGTTGCTCTTAGATAACACTTTGATTTGTTTATGGGTGTGTCTAGGGCACATCTAGATGTGCTCTAGTTATTACACATCTAAGTGAGTGAATCAAGCATAAAGAGAAAAGAAAAAAGAAAAAGGGAAATATCCACACGAATCTCGACGTAAGATCAATGACATAGGACTTAGATGTGCAATACTTATGGCACATCTAGATGTGCTTTAGCAAAACTGTTTGGTTATACTTGCCATGCCGTCTCACCTAAACTCACCAAATGGCAACTCAAACC
The DNA here is from genome assembly GCF_056163025.1 of Triticum urartu. Classification (NCBI taxonomy): domain Eukaryota; kingdom Viridiplantae; phylum Streptophyta; class Magnoliopsida; order Poales; family Poaceae; genus Triticum; species Triticum urartu. The sequence goes on from NC_141877.1 coordinate 547,234,025, forward strand.
ATACCATACAAAAGCCCTCACTAGTCCGGCATTGGTTGACCTAATCATCATTCCCCCCAACAAACAATTCCCCAAAAAAGGGAATCCCAGATCACCACCGGGCTAGAGAGAGAAACCCATGCAAAAGCCATGAATGAGAGAGGGATGGCCCACCCACCAGACAGGGGGGAGACCACCAGAGGGGTTTTAATAAAAATCTTCCCTCGCCATTATTCTTGCACTGGAAAAACGACCAACCCCTCCGCCCCACCCCGCCCCAACAGCAGCACCGGGGAGCTGGCCTGCCGCCGCCGCGCGCCGCCGGAGAGGTGATCCGGCGACCGGAGGAGAGGGCGCCGCCATGGCGCGGAAGCACGGCTGGCAGCTCCCGGCCCACACCCTGCAGGTCCGTCCGTCCGTCCGCCCGCCAGCTCCTCTCCCCCCTCCCCTCCCCGCCCCCCCTTTCCCTTTCCTCCCAAGCTAGCTCGGATCGGCGCAGCAGCTGGGATGGGAGACCGTACGCGCTCTCTGCTCGGCCGATCCCGAGCTCGCGTCTCCGGTAGCCGTAGCAGGAGCTCGCCGCGTGCTCGCGCCCCCGCCCGTGAGCTCGCGCCGGAGGAAATTCCCGATTTTGAAGATCTGCCGGGGAGGGAGCCAGCTCGGCGGTGGTTGGCTGGCTCTCCCTTTCCTCTTCCGCTTTTCCGCGTGCCTGCGTAGGTGGAGGCCGGTGGATAATGTGAGTTCCCGAGGAGCTGGGCCACGGAATGGCTTCGGAATTTTGTGAATTCTGCCGGCCCGTGTTCGATTTGGTGTGGTTCCTCCTCCTGCTGCCTACCTAGGGTTGTTCGTCCGCCTGGCCAGAGCGGGATTGATGCGTCTCCTGTCTGAGATGGCTCTAGAGTACTGCCTGAAATGGTTACTTGTTACTGGTGATTAAACTGGAGGTAGCAGTAGTACTGTCTGAATAGGTTGTATATTTAGTACTGTCTGGAATTGGTAAACCCCTTTATGCTAAATTATCCACTTATGCTCCGGAGTGAGGTCCGGGACCTGCTTGTTTGGTCTATTTCTGGCTGCATCTAGGCGGGTTTCCGAGGGGATGGTTTGGCCATGCAAATGTAGGCGATTTAGAAGAGCTGCAGTTTTTTGTTTTTCGTTTGTCAGTGAATGGTGGTGCAATATCACCATGTTTCTGCCTGTTTTCTAGATTCTGTTGGCTTATGTTGTGAGAGTTGGCCCAGTAGCTTGTAAGCTTGTTCTTGAGTCCACCAAGTTAGCCCTTGTCTGAATTTTGCATCGAACCTGGTGAACCTCGCACATTTGGTAGAAAACTCTTACTGGTCAGTCAAGTGGTGGCAACAACTTACATGCTAATAATGTTCTAGTTTCTTTTGTGGTCAAGGGCCACTTGTCAGATATCTTTGTGTATGGTGGTCTTCCGCAACATGTGGAATTTCTCCATCTAATGTAGTCAATACTCAATAGATGTTGTTAAGTGATTGTGTCATGGTTTTGGTTCTGTTTTTAAAAAGGAAAGCCAGTAGTTCAAGCGTCAAGAGAATAATTTCCCAGAATATTACTGCTAAGCCCAAGCTTGTTAATCGGCATGTACATTTCTGTCATATATGTTACTGCTAAGCCCAAGCCTCAATTGTTGTTCAAGTTCGTACATTGAAAGGCTTGTTTCACAAATTTTACTGATTCTTAATATTGTTTTGACAGATCGTTGCAATTACTGTATTCTTCCTTCTGGTGGTTGCATTTTATGCCTTCTTTGCACCATTTCTGGGAACACAAGTCCTTGAGTATGTTGCGATAGGCATTTATACTCCCATGGTAAGCCTTAAAAAGACTCATTGTTTTTATGTCTTTCTGATCATCTGAAGAGAGCTATCTTGTGGTATCATGAAACATCATTTCCACTCTTCGCATCAATTCCAGGCGTTGGCTGTCTTCATCCTTTACATCCGGTGCACAAGTATTAATCCTGCTGATCCTGGTATCATGGCAAGGTTTGAGGATGGTTTTGTCGATGTACCTGCCAACAGCGGTGGATTGGAAGGCATAAACTTGCCCCAGAAAGCAAACAGCGCTATTGGAACACACTCCCCAACATCTACTTGCAGAAGCTCTCTAGATGGCCATTCTAATCGGAGAGGTACATCTGTAGGGGAAGCAAACATACATGTGAGCTCACAACTGCCGAAGAAAAGATCAAGCTGTTTCCTCTTTGGTGGGTTCGTGTGTGCTTTATTTGTTAAGGAGGACTGCCGGAAGGCTGATGAATCAGAGCAACAAGCTAGTGGTGAAGAAGCTCTGTTTTGCACACTATGCAATGCTGAGGTATGCTTCTTTAGCTTTTGGCTATGCAGCATGCAGCCGAATAGTCACTTTGGAGCACAGGCACATTGCGCCCTTTTTTTTGGAGTTAAAAAAAATTGAATTTTACGGCTTGAAAAATTCTGAAATTTTGTATACATGCACATATAGAAGTGTAGTATAACTGTGCATAATTTCATCAATATACGTGCTTGTATGTGAGATATACAAAAAGGACAAATACATGCAAAAAAAAATTGGTTTGTTTTTTTTGTTGATTTTGGGACGGAATTTTGTCTTTTTTTTGTAGCGTATAATATAATGTACTCCCTCTGTCCCATAATATAAGAACGCTTTTTACACTGTAAAAAGCGTTCTTATATTATGGGACGGAGGGAGTATTATTGAAGAAAATTAACTGGTATTTAGACCACATGCATATGTATTCATGTCAAAAAACTACACTTTTTTTTAAACTTTTAAGCACCATTTTGGAGGTGTTTAAAAAAGCGTGCTCCAATGCCCCCATGTTCCATAAGTCCGCTTTAGCATGCAGCTGGCTTATTTGAAGCTTATGTTTATTTTTTATGTAAATTAATTTTACAGGTTCGCAAATTCAGTAAACACTGCAGAAGCTGTGACAAGTGTGTGGATGGATTTGATCATCATTGTCGGGTAACTTTCTTGAACTGTATTAGCAGAGACCTTCTGACATCTGATTCTGCATAGCTGATATGAGCATCTTTCGCAGTGGCTGAATAATTGTGTTGGGCGGAAGAACTACTTCACGTTTATTGCTCTGATGGCAATCAGTCTCCTATGGGTATGCAATTTAACCTGTTATAGATTTTTTTTGATAGCATGCATGAGGGCTGCATGCAGTAGCATATCATTTTTAAACCCACTTGGTTCTAGAGGTTTGTGGTTATTCCCTTCCCTTTATGGTACTAAATATTTACAGTTTCCTGTGACAGCTTGCAATTCAATTTGGAGTGGGCATTGCTGTTCTTGTTCTCTGCTTTGTCAATAAGAATTCACCAAGAATCCTTCAAGAAAAGCTTGGGAATGGCTTGACTCGCGCTCCATTTGCTGTGATTGTAGTAAGTACCGTAATGGATTATTGTACCTTTTACTATATAGGAATCTTCTCTTTGCTATAATATCTGAAGCAGCACCTTTCCACCATTAGCTGATGAGGAATCCCAAGACTGTTTGCCTTATATTTGCTGCACTACGTGCTATGTTGGCAAAGTTTTGACGCTGTTATCTATGTTACTGTTTCATTTATATCATATAGAGTATTGTGGTTGCACAGCCTCTTGTCACAACACATCGAATGCTTAATGTGCTTGGTAGCACATTATTTTTACCTTCTGGAAGTGCAACTATTACTGTTTAGGATCCATGAATTAACTTCTTAGCTCTTGTGCCTATCATTGGCTTACCGCTTACCTATAGTGCTTGCGTATTGGATCTAATGTATACTAGGCATCACTCACTAGTTCTTACTCCCTCTGTAAACATATATAGTGATCTAAAATGTAATATATATGTTTACAGAGGAAGTACTATTTAGAACAAGTCTTGTTAGCCGATAATTAACTGAATTGTAATATTATTATGTCCAGGGTATATTCACACTTCTGTCATTAGTGGCCTGCGTACCTTTAGGAGAACTTTTCTTCTTCCACATGATATTAATCAGAAAGGTTTGCCTCACACCTCATACTTGAAATGTAATACATATGCAAAGTTTATCCTGCTTTCTCAGCTGTGTTCCTTCTCTGCATTCTTTATCAGGGGATCTCGACCTATGATTATGTGGTCGCAATGAGAGCTATGAGTGAGGGGATTCCAGAAGACGAGGAAGGAGCAAATATCATCTATTCCCCCTCAAATTCAGCAACAACCGGATTCAGTGTTGGAAGTTCTCTTGGCCTTCACCACAAGGGTGCTTGGTGTACACCTCCAAGAATATTTATTGATCAGGTAAGCTGCCTGTGTAAAATGCCACATTTTTAAAAATTTAATCATGACTCAGCTGGAAAAAACATATTTATATTGTTGGAAACAATCGTAAGACTCTACTGAATTTAGTTGTGCTGAAACTTTCAACCAGGATGAGGTGATTCCACATTTGGACCCTGGGATGGTTCCTTCAACTGTTGATCCTGATGCTGCTGGATACGCTGAAAGAGCAAACAAAGCCAAGAAGCCAGTCAAGATCAGTGCCCGGAGCCTTGCAAAGCTGGACAGAAACGAGGTGATGAAAGCTGCAGCAAAAGCTCGGGCATCATCCTCTGTCCTCCGACCAATAGATGCCCGCCATGGCCATGAAGCTGATATTAGCTCCAGTGGCAATGCCAGCGTCAGGAGTAGCATGAGTGTTGACTACAGTGCTACAAAGGAATCAAGGAGTGAGATGAGGCTATCTCCTCTACAGAACTCATATCCACAGAGTCTTGCAAGCCAGGATGACTATGAGACTGGCACACAGACTGCAAGCAGTTTAAGCAGCCCGGTCCACCTCCACAAGCTTGCCCCTCATGCTCAATTTCGTGCAGCACCTCATCCAGCTCCACCTCCTGAAAGGCCTGTGCCAGGGATTACAAGGCCACCTGTTCCCGCCACACATATAAGCAACAACCCAATGTTCCAGTCAGCCACATCATATGTCAGGGAGAACCGAAGAGCCTCTGTTGTCTGGGATCAAGAGGCTGGTCGGTACGTGTCAGTGCCCATGCAAACAACAAGAACAGGACCTGGTGTTGAGCTGCCTGCAAGAAACCCAAGTTTCTTGGCGAATCCAAGTGGTGAACCAGGCAACCATGGGAGAAACCTTGCACCTGCGAACACAACTTCATCAGCGATTCCTTCGGGGCAGCCGTCCGAGAGGTTGACGTACACAGGCCAATCAATATTCTTTGGCGGGCCAATCCTGAGTACCACTGGCATAAATGCAGAAAGGAACGAGGCGGGCACAAGAGTGCGTCCTGAGACAAGCAGAGATCCCAACTCCCACCAGCGTGACATCCGTGGTGAGAAGGCTCGGACAGGCTCCTTCCCGTTGTTTGAGCCTAGGAATTTCTAGAAGAAACTGCTTTGCTGGCAAGTGACTTTGACCGGCTGTTTTACTCTTCTCTATGTCGTCTGCTCAAGCGCCACCATGACAGTGGGGGTGAAGATAGGGAGAACTGCTGAAACGGCTGCTCCTCCTGGGCAGCAGTGATATAGAGACATCGATGATCTTTAGAGCTTTAGAGTGAGCGAGGATGGCGCTAACTTTGTTTGATATTTACGAACTGACTGATACCTGTTGTACTTTTTTCTTTCGCGTGCGTTAGGAGTTCAGTTGTTTGATGCGCTTGATAGGTACTAGAAGAGTTGATTAAACTGTTTATGATGTGTAGAACCTTTTGATTTGCAGCTGACTTTGTTCACATTGCGGACTTTGGAGTGTTCACTCTGTTACTGTGGTAATCGTTACCCACGTGTGAAGTCATCATCTCCAACTGTCTTAGTGTTTGATTGTTTTTCTTTCAGTTGTGTTGAGAGAATGAATTTAACCCAGGTGATACTGCTTGTTCCGTGTTGTTGTTCATCTGTCAAGCGTCTGTGATTACAGTTGAACAAGTATTGTTCTGTATCAAGAGTTCATGACTAACGTGTAGTATCAGAAGTTAAAAATAGCTTCATGCATTCACAGGCTGTGGATACGGTGAGGAAACATCTTCTGTTGCAAGATCAGCCTGTACAGTCCAACATCTTGATCGAAGCAACACCTTTCCCGATACCTCGCAATCCGATTACGCTTCACCTCATGCAGCAAACATATCTTGAATCCATATACCATTGGAGAAGAACAGAGGAGGATGTAGATAATACTTTTGGTGGCTAGGGTGTTTATTCTATTACATGTGGTGGCCAGGCTGTTTGTGCTATGTATTGCAAGACATGTTGTACCCTGGGGGATATATATAGAGAGCCGGGGATGTAATGGCCATGTGTAGACCTTGCTATAAACCTGAATGTACAACCCGTAGGTACAAACCTGAATGTCCTGGCTTGTAGAGCTCTCAACCACCTCCATCCATGATACAATTGATTCGCCAACGGGCATTGAGACACCCTCACAAAAGGCAAAAGGAAAACCTGAGAGGCAATAAAATCAGAGGATACTTCCATAGAACCCATGACAAGAATGTTTAGCCGTCTCAGAACTGATGTGAACAATAGATGCCATCCACAACCTTTGGGGCTAAACCTCTATACATCTCTCCTATAGAAAAAATACTGACCTATCTTTACAACACCATTTCCAACCTCATTTAACTCCATTGGTCTCATCCATAATAACAGAGTAATTGAGTTTAAGTTATATAAGAAGAAATTTACATAATTTATCTTTGTTTTGATATAAAGAAAGCTAGTTTAAGATGAAAAGGAAGTGCTCGTGGATATGAATGTGACCAGAATGATGCATCCCCCTTTGCAATCAATCTGTCGAATCTTTTGGGCATATTTTCTGTCAATGCCCCTTCTCCGTTGAAACAGGATTTAAGCCTAGCCTAACGCGCATTGACTTAAGCTACATCAAGATAAACGCCCTTGGCACCATCAATGATTGGTGGAGCAACGTCTCTATTGGGAACCAAAAGAATGCAACTACTGCTGCCTATTTTTCCTGGCATATTCTTATTCGGAACGAAAGAAACCATTGCATTTTTCATAACTCCACCACCAGCCATGACGTTGTCATGAGTCAGAGATCAACTCTGATCTCGCCATGCTGGGTGCCCAAATCTTCATGTTTAATTTCTCCCATTGTTCATGACACCTTTTCCTGATCTTGGCTTGCACCGCACAGAGCGCGATCATTTCCATGCACTTGTTGAAACAAATTGATGCTCTAGTCATCTTGTCCTGTACTTACAACATACTTCAGAGTAACAAAGGTGTTGATGAATGAAATGACTACTAGCACTTGTTAAACGTAGCATATATGGTAGCGTGACAGCCTAGCAGGTTTTCATTACTTGCGCACTTGTATGAGGTAGTTTTTTTTTTTTTGCGGGAGACTTGTATCAGGTAGTTAGGAGGATATTCATCTTGTAACCATAGTCCTTATCTCTACCTTTTCTTCTCTCTCAAGATTGTAATCTCCAACTGTATGCGCTATCCCAGGGAGGTGCGCCCCTGGTCTATAAACACGTAACAGCGCCCCTCACGACGAGGTAAGACGCTTTTGCCTAGTGTGCACAGTACTAAACTAAACCTTCACTCTTTTTGCATCCGTAAAAATTTCATCTGATAAACCATAGACCACTTATTATATGATGAGTAAACTTCCAAACCATCCCTCAAAACTTCAGAATGCTTGAGTGCATGATACCTTGGAATCATGAAATGAAGACTCAGAAGAATTTGTAGGTTGGAGATGACAGACGGGTTAGCTAGGTCATGCCGGAGAGGTGGTGACCCGCGGATGGCAGTGGCTGAGGTGGAAGGAGCGGCGGTGGCTAGCGGAGTTGCAACAGCAGGCAGAGGAACATATGTTTGGGGTGGAGCCAGCGACGGCTCTAACATGCAGGGCATCGAGTGCTGGGGTTGAGATCACAACGGGAGCTGAGAGACAAGCTAAGCACGGGAGGAAGTTTTGCTAGGCTCGCATGCAGATTATGTCAAATTCAAGCTTTGACCAAGCCGAGTCCAAGTACAACTTTGAAGGCTTAGATGAGCTTGGCAACGCCGAGCCACAAGCTAGTTCGGCGGCTTGTTTCCAACCCAAGGAGCAGCCTCTAGCCAGACAGTAAGGGCCTGTTCTGATCTCCTCCACTTGTCTAAAACTTCTCTGATTCAGCTTCTGAACTTGGCTTCTCACTTCACCCGGCGCTTGGAATTCGTTCGGCAGCAAAAGAGCTTCTCGAGCGCTCGCAAGTCGCTCCAGCAGGGTTTCAGCCCAGCTAGTGGGCCTGCAGGCCTGCTCGTCCCAGCTCAGGCTGGCTGGGAACAGCCCATTGTGGGGAAAAGTGCAGCCCACAGGCGTACAGAGATAGAGAAAGGATGGCTGGGCTGATTTCTATCCTTTTCTTTCGAGGTGCAATTTCCTGCGATTTTGTGGCTGTACAGAGAGCTATCCAGAGAGCTTTTTTATTTATTTTATAACTGTAGTGTTCAAAATATAGCACAAATGTATTTCTATCCTTATCCATTTTTAGAGGAGCAATTTCCTGAGATTTTGTGGCTGTACAGATAGTGTACAGAGAGATATCCAGGGAGCTATTTTTAGAACTGTAGTGTTCAAAATACAACACAAAAGTATTTTTCATAATATCACAAATATTCCCAGTTAAGACAAGTTATAATAAAGATGAATGACTCGTTTTGTCATGTGTCATACAACAAAAGCTTCAAGAACATACTGTGTCAATTTGCATATAAAGTTTGCAAATCAAAATGGCCACACATCTAAAGACATGAACATGCATGCTTACTTCACCAACTTAGAGCAATGGCGGTAACTAGTTCGTGTCTAAACAAATCCATGTTAGGACCACTTTCCGCCGGTGTTGAAACATCCGATGCATTTGGGGGAATGACATACTTGTATCTCTCCGGAATTGTTGGAACATAATCCGGATCCCTCTCACACCGAAGAAAATGAAGATCCTCTTTGTCATGGAGACGGACGTAGTTGTGTAGTGTCATGGTAGCCGCAATAATCATTTTTTGTGTGCTAATCGAGTAGTTTGGCATCTTGAGCAAGATTTGCCATTTCATCTTCCACACACCAAAGGTTCTCTCTATGGTATTGCGCTTGGAGGAGTGGACCCGGTCGAACTTCTCTACAGGAGTAGTTGGAGGTGCACCTCTCTGGAAGTCGGGGACGTGATAGCGTTCTCCTTTGTACGGTGCTAGATAGCCATCCCGGTTAGGATAACCGGCATCTACAAGGTAATACTTGCCTACACAAAGTAACAACAAACATGATTGTGAGTTCGAGGATATGTTACATAAGTTGCAATAACAAGAAATACTAACCCTTCGGAGGATGTGGGAATGTGGCCTTGTCATTTTCAATTGCATGGAATACCACACTTGTATCATGCATAGAACCCGGTTGTCCAATTGAAGCGTAGGTGAAATGCATATCAAAGTCACATACTGCCATCACATTTTGTGTTGTTGCACCGGTTCTTCCTATGTACCTTATTTTTGAAGGTCCTTCCGGAATAGAAGCCCTAATATGTGTCCCATCTATTGCACCAATGCAATCTTTGAGATGAGGGTAAGCCCTTTTGTCACGCTTAATCCTATCATGGACGATGTGAAAATTTGGGTCTTGAGGCCTAATGTAGTGAGATGACATCTTGACCACACATTGTAGAACCTCATGGAACTTACGGTGCACTGTATCTGCTCCATGTTTGAAACAGTTTTGGGTTCTGCTATTTGATTCACACCCCCAATGTCCACAAGAACATAGCAAGAGACTCATAAGTCGCAACAAAGCATGTTTCTTTGAGGCCATACTCCGCCACCAACTTGTCATGAGGATCAAAGAACACATTTGCATTCATTCTCAACATCGTGTACGTCTCTCCGGGTGTACCAATAGTCTCCCGCAACCATTCAAATCCACTCAACCTAGATGTCCTAGGATCAGCCTTCATGACCCAACTTTTACAATACCTCCCAACTATGGATGACACACCTGAATAAAGCATGATCATATCATGTTGATATTGAAGAACCATAGCTTTCTTTCTTTCATAATTAGTGCCATCATCACTTTCACTATCCGATGACATCTGCAAATAAACAACCGTCAACATATGAAACACAAGTTAGCACCAATTGGATCAAGAATATGAACATAAAAGATGGTTCCACAATGCATTCATAAAAAGCAAATAGTAGGTTCAACAACATGGATGTCGTGGTATTCTCACAGGGGGTGCAAGACGGCAGATGCCACAAGGTGGCTTTAGTGTGAGGGCAAGACCGCTGCCGGAATATCCAGGGACGGGTATGCGAGTAGCACGCGCTAATTTACCCAGGTTCGGGGCTCTCTGGAGAGATAATACCCCTACTCCTGCATGTCTGAGTATATCTAGTATATCTGGTACAGAGTTGCTCTTGGAGCTGTATCTGAGGTCAGTGCCGCCGGCATCTGGCCTCGTATATGCATATGGGCACAAGTGTGTGCTTGGCCGTGGGTGGATGGATGAATGGATGTATGTGTGTGCTAGCTAGCTATCTTGCTAGCTAGCATGCATGCGTGAGAGAGTGTGTGTGTGTGAGTCCATCCTGGATGGATGGATGGATGCCCATATATATAGGCATGGCGAGCTTAGAGAGTAAACTATGTAGGTATGGTAGCTAGCTAGCTAGTGGCATGGTGGGGTGCCACACTTGTCCCCTGGGTCACTTCATAAATAGTGCCCAGGGACAAGTGTCACTGTACATGATGGCTGGGGTGACACGTGAACAGTGCTTAGGTACAACCGTCTCGTCGGTGTCGGGTTGCAGTCGACAGCCGGCTGGTTGGCGCAGTCGGCAGCCGGCAGCCGGTCAGGCAGAGCAATCGGACGGGGCACCGGCAGGAGCGGCCGGACAGTCAGACTAAGGGGCTTTGCTAGCCCCGATGTCTTGATTTATTGTCTCGCCGTCTTCGGGGTATCCGTGGCCAATTACTCTGACAGTAGCCCCCAACCCTCCGGGCAACTTGGCAAGTTGGGCGGAGGTTTTTTTGGCGGGTGTTCGCAGAAATAATCATGCAAAAAGACAAAGTTAGTCCACGCAGATATATCAAATGTTTTCTTTTAGCATTGCAAGTTTATGCGGAGGGTGCCGACTCGGTTTCGTCCGAGCCCCTTTAATCTTTTTCGTGTTCCCTCCGCTTTTTGGCTTGTGCTCTTGCTTGCCGGACAGCCGCTCCACGGTCTATGGCTGAGAGTGGGCCGTGAAGTGGAGCGTACAGTACTCAGACTCTGGGAGTGGATTTCACCGAGCAGATACTTGTAAAGGAAACGGCCGGGTCGCCCGAACCGTTTTTCTTCCCGAACGTTTTTCGCGTGGGTGGCCTCCAGCGTTCACTCTTGCTAGCCGGACAGCCGCTCTGCGGTCTGTGACTAAGAGTGGGCCTTTGGTACCACGCACGCTACTAAGCCGTCTGCGGAACTAACGTCTCAGGCCAAGCGGCCAGCCCCCGGGCCAACTCTGGCTGGTGCCGGGGCGAACAGTGATGCAACTGTAATAAAATGCGGAGATAGCCCTCCGAGCATCGCTCGAGGTTATCCATGCTTTCGCGGTGAAAAAATATGCGGGTGAGGAGCTCACATTGGTTTTCGTGTAGTTGAGGCGGAGCGTGCCGAAGACAGTCGGCGCGGCTCGGCGCTCGCTGAGTGCACCGGCGCACCCGCTGGGTGTAGCCTTCGAGCCTCCGGGTGCTCGAGGAGGGTCCAACCGGTCGGGCTTGACCGGTCTTTCTTCTCTTCTGCCGGCTGCTGGCAGCCAGACAAAACTCTTCTCTTGTCTCTTGTTTTTGTTTCTTGCAATCTTTCGTGGGGGCGCGCCAGCGCATCCACTGGATGTAGCCCCTGAGATTCAGGCCGACTGCTGAGCAGTCGGACCGAATATCCCGGCAACTACTTTGTCTTCTTCATCGCGGGGCGCGTCAGCACACCCGCTGGGTGTAGCCCCCGAGATTCGGGCCGACTGCTGAGCAATCGGGCTGGATCTCCCGACAACTACTTTGTTTTCTTCTTCGCAAGGGCGCGTCAGCCAATGTTGGGGATATCGCTTATCGGGAACTTATCGGTCGACCCATGATAAGGGGTAAATCGGCCAGTTTATCGGCATATCGGCTGATTTGTCGCCATATCGGCTGATTTGTCGGCCGATTTATCTTATCAGTCAGACAACGGTAAGCGATAAATCGGCTGATTTATCGGAATATCGGAAGATATCTTGAACAGTGGCGTCAGCGCACCCGCTGGGTGTAGCCTCCGAGATTCAGGTCGGCTACTGAGCAGTCGGGCCGGATCTTCCGGCAACTACTTTGTCTTCTTTCTTCTTCTCTTTGTCCGGCTATGGGCAGCCGGACGTATATTTCTTTTTCCGCCAGCTGGACAGCCGGACTCTCTGGGAACGAGCAGCCGTCTCGCTTTTATCTCCTTCTTCTTTTTTTCTTTTTACCAACCAGGCAGTCGGACTCTCTCTCTCTTTTTAGCAACCGGCACAACTTTCTCTTTTTTTTGATGAATCGTGCATCCGGCCCTTGACTTTTCTCTGCTTTCCGCCGGCATCTTACTTTTCTTCTCTCTTTTTTTTATCCGACTGAGCAGCCGACTCTTACTTGCTTTATTTTCTTCTCTGCACAAGGAGCCGGCCAAATCTGCCAAGCAGCGGAAGCCGACGCGGAGCTGGCAGGCGGGGCGGAGCCAATGGGCGCGACCCGGGAGGCCGGATGCCGGGTGGCGGGACGAGCTGTGGTGAGCCGGCGTCGGGGGCGCGGCCGGGAAGGACGCAGGAGCTGGCGGGCGGAGCGCGCGTGGAAGGCGACAGCAACCACCCGGCTGGGTCTGCGCGCAGCCAAGCCGGGGCGGGGAGGTGTCGGGGCACCATAGCCGGCGCAGCGGGAGCGGAGCAGGAGGCCACGGGCGCGGGGGAGTCGGCGACGGGCGGAGGAGCAGCCGGCGCGGGACGGCGAGCCGGAGCCGGCATGGCAGACGCGGCAACAGCTGGTGCGAGCACGTGGAGGCGGAGCATCCGGCCGGCGAGTTGGTGCGGTCGCGACGGAGTAACACATGGCCAGAACGTTCCCGGATGCATGACGAGAAGGCGGAGCCGGGTGTGGCATGCCGGCTGGACCTGTGCGGTCGCTGGGTTGGCGCAGCTGGTCGGGCAGCAGGGCAGGCAGCAGGCTAGGCGCAGCCGGCCAGGCATCCAACCAGGGTAACTGGCCAGGCGGCGGTCGGACGATGCTGAGCCGGCCCGAGGTTGCTAATGCGGGGGAGCATGGGAAGTTGTTGATTGGGAGCCAGCGAAGCACACGTGCATGCAACCATCCAAGATGACTTTTTTGGTTGAAATTCACGTTTTGTGGAGCTGGCCAAGCGAGCTACTTTGACTGAATCTTAGTCATTAATGTGCGTGTGCATGCAGCCGGCCAGGAGGAGCTCGGTGTGGACGAGCGTCCGGTGCGCAGGTGCAAGTGGTGCTGCGGCACAGCGACGACAAGGCGCAACAGCAGCAGGACGGAGGCACAGCAGCAGGCAGAAGGAGCAGCGACAGCGGCAGCTGCGGGTGAAGGCAGCAACAGTGCTTGAGCAGCAGGCATGACGCACGCGGGCGTGGTGAATGGATTCAGGAAGGATGAGAGGAGGAGGAGCAGGGCTTGCTAGTATAGAGCCATTGTCTGGTAAGTGGATGGGCTACGTACAGTACAGGGCATATACGGCTTGTGTATGGCTAGTATCTGGCTATGGTTTGACCATTGCATGACTTGCATCTAGCTAGCTTGCATAGATGGTATGTGAAGGAGCGAACGTGCGTGTCGGCCGGAGCAAGGCGCAACGCGGAGGAAAGAAGACGCGAGCGGCGCGTGGACGGACACGGCCGACCGAAGCAAGGCCCTGCATGCGGCGCACGCGGACGGACGGTCGGCATTGCGGTGGTGATGACGAAGACGCACCGCCCCGTACGGATGCGCCGAGGGCGTGCTGATGTCGAGCCCTTGATTGGGGCCGGAAAGGTGTCGACGTCGCGGTGATGATGAAGATGGCGAGGACACGCCGCCCCTCGCGGCCGCTCTGGGGGCGTGTCGATGTCGGGCCCCCGAGCGCTACCGGAGAGACGACGACGACGTTGCGGCGGAGATGATGAAGATGGTCCCGTCCGGACTGCAAAACCAGCAGCAGCGCGGTAGCATAGTACCGCCCCACGACGGGCGCCAACTGTCGTGGTATTCTCACGGGGGGTGCAAGACGACAGATGCCACAAGATGTCTTGAGTGTGAGGGCAAGACCGCTGCCGAAATATCCAGGGACGGGTATGCGAGTAGCACGCGCTAATTACCCAGGTTCGGGGCTCTCTGGAGAGATAATACCCCTACTCCTGCATGTCTGAGTATATCTGGTATATCTAGTACATACTTCTCCTGGAGCTATATCGGAGGTCAGTGCCGCCGGCATCTGGCCTCGTATAATGCATATGGGCACAAGTGTGTGCTTGGCCGTGGGTGGATGGATGAATGGATGTATGTGTGTGCTAGCTAGCTATCTTGCTAGCTAGCATGCATGCGTGTGAGTGTGTGTGTGTGAGTCCATCCTGGATGGATGGATGGATGCCCATATATATATATAGGCATGGCAAGCTTAGAGAGTAAGCTATGTAGGTATGGTAGCTAACTAGCTAGTGGCATGGTGGGGTGTCACACTTGTCCTCTGGGTCACTTCATAAATAATGCCCAAGGACAAGTTGGCCGGGGTGACACGTGAACAGTGCTTAGGTACAACCGTCTTGTCGGTGTCGGGTTGCAGTCGGCAGTCGGCTGGTTGGCGTAGTCGGCAGCCGGCCGGGCAGAGCAATCAGACGGGGCACCGGCAGGAGTGGCCGGACAGTCTGACTGAGGGGCTTTGCTAGCCCCAATGTCTTGATTTATTGTCTCGTCGTCTTTGGGGTATCCGTGGCCAATTACTCTGACAATGGACATAAAAGATGGTTCCTCAAAATGCATTCATAAATAGCTCACAATAGGTTCAACAACATAAATGATGAAATGATATCAAGCACTAGTTTCAAGTTCAACATAAAAGATAACCGGTCATCACACATAGATGGAATGGTAAACATGTAAACTAGTTCCCATACTTCAAGTCATACTTCCTACGCAACCAACTCTTCCGGGACTCAAGAGGAATGTAAAGAAACATCTTCCTTTGAGCCCTCTTCACAAACAACTCGCTAGCCACGAAGAACTCATCGGTACCAACTGTTGCACCACAAGCAATGACTTCATCCATGACCGAGTTCACACAGTTTGCCTCATCTTGCTTCATGAAAGACTGAAATGAAGAGTGAGAAGCCTCGGCAATGTCACAAATTCTTGTAACGTGGTCACACATCACTTGTGCGGTCTTTGGTTTCTTGTTCTTCTCCGGAATGATGATCCCAAGCCTCACTTTAGATGAAGTAGGTGTTGCTTGAGATGCTTCTTCTCTGGTATCATCCAAATCAAGATCTTCGATGTCATCAACATTGATGATGGCTTTCACCGCCGCACTAGAGGGGGAGGTATGCCAGAAGAGGGATTCCAATGGTCAGTACCATCACTTGTGATATCTCCAAATATAACCCGCAAGTTTTCCTCATTAGCAAGTCCTTTCTTCTTGAACTTGCCACAACCTTTAATGCCTTATAATAAAACAAAGAAAACACATTATTAGTAAATAAAATGGTACAGAGGAATTAAGATATGCGATACATCAACAAGAGAACTCACAATTTTAGCATTTTTCCACCACTCATCATCTTGTGACACGGTGTTGTTCACATAGTCCCATCCGGCTCCGGTCTCCCGGAACTTGAGTTTCTTGAATAGGCTGAAATCACCTTTAAGCTTGTCCCATTTGTTTTTAATTGCGTATATGTGTAGTCCAGCCCAGTTCTCATCTTAAATTGCTTTCCACACTCATCAAACGCATTTGGTGTCAAATAATTGCCTGGCCTATTTCTGGCTTTCACTTGCTCAGCAAACAACTCGGAGATAATCCGAGTGTTTTCAACACTCCATTCAGCAGCCATTCAGCAGCTCACTTCACATATAAAGGAGTAAACTTATAAAAAAATGCACATTCAGTAGCAACCTACTACACACATGGCAGAATTGTTGCACACATATAGCACTACAGAGCCACCAAAATTTTTGCACACATATATGTTGCTTTCACACATATAGCACATTCAGTAGGAATAAAAATTGCACAATTATCAGCAACCTAGTGCACACATACGTTGCTTTCACACATATAGCACTACACAGCCAACAAAACATTTACATATTATGCAACCATAACATCCAATTTGCATCAACAGTACAACCTATAGGACCCAATAATGCTATACTACCATGCAGAACATAGGGAAGAAGGCAAGGGAGCTCACGTTGAGGTTTGGGGGAGGGGGCTCGGTCGCCGGGATGCTGCTCCTTCTCGGGAGGGTGTCTCGGCCATCAATGGCGTGGGGGTGCGCTGCTCCTTCCCATGGGGTCGCTGCTCCTCCCTTACGGCGGGAACGGCGGCAGCGAGTAAGGGAATCAGAGGGACAATGCCTGGGAAGGCCGGATCTGTACGCGGAAGAGCAGTTCCGCCCGGCGACGGGGGAGGGGGGGGCAGTGGTGGCGGTGAGGGTTTCATGAGGAACAGAACGAGAGAGAGAGAGAGGAAGAGATATGGTGCACTGTGGGATGGGTACACCTGTTCGAGTGAGGAAGAGAAGGCTGAAACGTTTTCCTTGGCGGTGGCATTCTCCTCGTAAATAAGTGGAACTTCTGTTTCAGGAAAACGTGGAGCTGGGAAAAGCTCGCTCCACCAAATTGCACTACGGCCCAGTAACGCTTCGAGAATCTAGCTTCTCTCCAAAAAACCGTTCGGACCGGATTCACTCCGAGAATTTCAGAAGCTTGAAGCCGGATAGATTCAGAATGGGTCCTAAGTGTTTAACTTCCTTTTTTCACACTGTGGACTTGTTACGGTAGCTAAATTTTTCCCAATGCCTCTCAATCGAATTACCATTCACCTCACGAGGGAAATAGATCTTGAATTCATATGCTATAGGAGAAGAACAAAGAAGGATGTAGATCATACCATGGTGGCAGGGTGCTTCTTGTTTCATGCATTGCAAGAGATGTTGTATCTTGGGGATATATGTAGAGAGATCTGGGAATGTAATTTCGATGTGAAGAACTAGCGAAATAATATGTAGCTTGCAGGTACAAACTTAAATGTCATGCCTTGTACATGTCTCAACCACCCACAACCAATGATACAAGTTCATGGGCGCACGCGCGCATGCACACACACACACACACACACACACGTGATGCGTCACAATGTGAGGATTCTTCCTTGCGCGATAAAGGATATAAGTCATCCCAAAACTGGTTTGAGGGGTTTGTGGACTGGAATGCTGACTACAGAAACCGTGCGAGAAAGAAGCAGCAGGAGGAGCAGAAGAGGAAGCTGGAGGAGGAGCAAAGGAAGTAGGAAGTAGACTGCCTTCACATCGTAGAATCAAAGAACACGGAGTTGGAACTCGCTTTCAAGCGGCAACAACAACATATCGACACACTTAGCCAGGAAAGGGGGTCTCAGCAGCGGCAGCAACTAGCGGATCCGGCATTGGATAGCACCGTCCCATCCATGCCGAGAAGCAGCGTGGGTTCCGCCCCGGACGATGATGCACAGCTGGATAGATACCCTGTGGATGATATCATAGCTACGACAACTTGTGAGATACACATAAAAGTGAAGAACCTATCCATGAAGGTGGCAGAGGACTATGCTTATACCAATCCCCCTGAAGCAACCTTCCATTGCAATCCGATTCCAGCTGGCTATACTCGTGTCGGGGTTGATGAAGTGGTGGCAGGATATTTGGGGCTAGAGCTTGACATTCCTGGAGGTGACGAGGAGCGCACACTGGGAGAGGCCATACATCATATCATTCTATGGAGAAAGGATTACATCGTCTTTCCAAGGCCACCGACACCGCGTGAGCTGGCTCCCCCTCCAAGTCTGCCACCGCGTCAGCAGACTCCCGCTCCTCCAAGTCCGCCACCGCGTCAGCAGACTCCTGCTCCTCCAAGTCCGCCACTGCGTCAGCCGACTCCTCCTCCTTCAAGTCTGGCACCGCGTCAGCCGACTCCTCCTCCAAGTCAGGCACCGCGCCAGCCGTCTTCGCCGCCTCAGCGGGCTCTGCCGCCTCAGCAACAGCGGAAGAGAGGCGCCCCAGCTACGGCGGCTAGCGGTACAATAGGAGGCAAGAAATACAAATTTGGTCCAAGCCTCAAGCCTCTTCCGAGGTTGCCTTACCACTTTACTGAAGAGGAAAACGAAGCCGAAGTGGCTGCCCAAGTGGCGATGCATTTTGCACCAAACCCCCTCCCCCCCCGCCGCCAAAGGTGAAAGTACCTGAGAAAGTGCAACAACACTTTATTGATAATGCTCAACCGACTGTGAAGCATAGGGACTTAGACTATGAGTTCCAAATCAAGAAGTCCTATCGTGCACAAAAACAGAAGGGGTCGAGCTCGAGCCAAGCAACTGCTAAAAAGCAGGAAAACTGTTCCCCTGCTGGGAGAACAGGCAGTGCAATCAACCCCCCGCTCATTGTACAAACACATGTGAGTACCGCCGATCAGATGGTAATAACCGACGATCATAGAAGGCAGGCTCAAGAGGCTGGTGTCACTGTAGAACAACTCCTAGGCATCGAGGACTTCCAAACCTTTAAAGAGGAGGAACTACAATGGAAATATGCTTGGCCAACCTATGGTCAAGCCTGAGCAGATCCCGCTTCTATCAACGAGAATGTATGAATTGCATCAATGGTACATGAGAAAAGTAAAGACTACCGATTGAGAGTCCCTCATGGTGAAAGTCAAGGAAGAGCATTACCACCATGCAAAAGATCTGTGGGTGGAGTTTCAACAAATGTTTCAGTTATTCAATCAAGACGCACTCGACAAATCTATCGTCAGTTGCTATTATGGCTTCTTTCTGTAATTTAAATCTCTAGCTAGTTGTAGTGCTCGTTCATTACCTATAATTATCCTCACTATATTCTTTTCTGTGGTATTATGCAGAATGAAGATGTATGAAATGAAAAGAGCTGGAAGGTATGGCATTTGGTTCATTGACTACCACTAATTAAACATGGTCACGTGAATATGATCGACCACACACAAAGAGAAGCTTGCTAGAGTTCTTGAAACGACTAAATACCCAACCAGAAATACTACTTCCTTACAACTTTTGGTGAGTGACACTGTCTTGTACTACAAATTATGTTTTTTCTTACTAGATGTTAATAAGTGTAGTTGATGAGTTATGCACATGCCCGCTTAATTATACACGCAAACGTGTGCATTTTTCACTGGATCTTGTTAACCATTGAAGTTGACGAGGGAAAAGTTTAAGTACTAGACTCACGACTTAAATACATTAATGACTACGCAATCGTGAGGGGGATGGTCGACAGGTAATTTCAATCATTATCGCACTATGTCGACCTCTTTAGTTCATTTCTTGATATCAACTAATTAATAACTCCTTTATTCATTTTCTTTGCCGGCGGGCAGGGCTTGGGAAAAGTTCATCAAACAGGTTGAAGATCCATGAAAACAAAAGCTCAAATGGGTGAGACCCTAGGTAATTATTTAAGTAGTACTAACTAGCTATCATCTCTTTAATTCTAGTTTCAATATCATTATCATGCTTGATTAATTATTATCTGATTGAATTCTATTCTCGTTAAGACCATGAGGCAAGCACAGAGGAATAATTTATGTGCATACTACGTTTGCGAGAACATTCACATTATGACGTCCGAAAGGACCAAAGATGATGGACAATCTTGGGTACATTTGCCAGAACACTATTCATAATTCTTTTTTATCATGATCTAATATACCCACACAACTAATATATTCATATTGATATTATTTTTTAATAAAGATGCAAGAGATGCGGGATCAGCTCTACCAACGGATCGCGTACGAGCAATTCAAGAGGAAATAGCGGGATTTTTGCTCGACCAGGTCATAGATCCCAAAGGAGAATACCATTACAAGCTGTAATGCCTCCATGTAATGATCTGCAAATTGTAGGAGAAATTGTATATACCAAAGGAGAAATTGTATATCCCAGGATTAGAATAGTTATTTGGATCACAGCAGCCCCTATAAGGGCCCGACAGAAGCCCTCCCGAACTTCCCTGAACTGCCGACCCGGCCCGACAGAATCCCACCTGATCCCGAGCCTCCCCGACAGGATCCACCTGACCCTGATCCGATCCCGATCCGCCCAACCCCCCTCCTCACCGCTCCTCCCCTCGATCGCCAACCTCCCCCTAGCTTCGCCTCTGAACTTCGCCGGATCCGGCACCTCCCCTCCATGTCCAGCTCCTGATCGACTGGATCTGGCGCCTCCCCTCCGTCGCCACCTCCCGGCCGACCATCAGCGCGGGCGAGCGAGTGACGGCGGATGCCGGCACGAGGGAGCCCACGTCACCTGGATGCGGCGAAGCCGCCATGGACTTCCGGAAGCCTCATCCTCCTACCATCCTCACTTCTCGACGCCTTAGCAGAGTAGATGACGGCCCCGACGCAAGCTACGGCGAACGACGCGGCCAACGGAGCAACTCCGTGGCAGAGGCGGCATCGGCGTGCCTTCAAATCTAGCAATGGTACATGAAGTTCCTCCCACTTGTTGCCTTCTTCTTCAATCTTGCCTTTCCTGACCTTCTTGCTTCGTGCAGATGAACTTCGCGCCCTCTGCAAGACATGGATTGCCATGGAATTCTTCACCTACCTCCCCGACAAATTGCTCTCAAGGTGGCCTATCAGCTGCTGGAAAAAGGTTGGCTGAACTTCTAGCCAGGGTATGGTTGAACTTCCTTCTGTTTGTCATTTTCTTATAGCTATGTGAAGTTAAGATAGTGTGCGAGCCTCAGTCCAGGCTACAAAAAGCATTTGGAAAATCTGCCTGCTTACAACCATGTGAAGTTCAGGTAGTGTGTGAGCCTCAGTACAGGCTACAAACAGTAGAAAATTTGCCTGCATTCACATGTGAAAAGCCATGTGAAGTTCAACTATTAAGTTTGCTAGAGTTCAGGTTGGTATGTATCTGGTTGTGTGCAAAAAATAAAAGGAAAATAGAACATGCATGTGATCACATGAAGGTCAGGTTGGTATGCACTAGTGGTTCAACCATTCAAACTCATGAAGGTTCAGGTTTTTTAACTGTAGACAATATTTCCCCTTTGCAAAACAAGAAGTTCAGGTTGTGGAGAGTGCTCAGTTCAGGTACATAAGACATCAAAAATAGTGTAGAATTAACATAATGTGAGGTTCATTCTGTGAAGGGTGCTCAGTTCAGGTACGAAAGTATTGACAGATGCTCAACTTAGTGCAGAGTGTGATGCATGTACCTAGGGAAAAAATATGTACATGAACACCACCTTTATATGAGAAGTTCAGGTTGTGAATAATGTTAAGTTCAGTTACAAAGGTATATGCAGATGTAACTTGTGTGCTAATAAACATTTTTTTCTTTTATGTCAGCAAGACGAGATACACATGAAGAAGCTTAGAAGTTCCCAACATCAAGTACACAATCCTAAGCCTGTAAGCGTTGCACCACCCCCTCAATGGGTCACACCTTAAACGCACCAACAACATTACCAACCTGCTCCAGACCAAAAATGGATGACACCTGAAACACATGGAGACTTCCAAGATGCTGGGTCATAGCCCTATCCGCACAACTTTGCGCCTCCACCTAATTGGGTGACGCTAGAAATCCCCCGCGGATTCTTTGTATCCACAAGCAGACTCCCAAGCACGCCGATGGAGGAGGGGGTTAGCTCAAGTCCTGCATGTAACTCTGGAGGTTATCCTGGCGTGCCTTGTCAATGCCAAAGGGAAGCAACTAAATCGGATCCCAGGACAAATCCAACAGGAACACACACACGGAGGAGAGTGCTCTGCACACTACCACCGTTGGATCCTGTTGTTGCTGCTACAAGTGAGAGTTGTACAGGACATAAGGTAGATGGATCGCTTCACAAAATAAAAGAGCAAACCAAAACCAGGATCGCAATACCTCCACAACCACCTCAAGCAAAAAGAACGCAAACAAGAGAGAGGCCATCTTCAGCCCTACTTCCTCCTCGTGATCCACTCCTGCATCCTGCTATGATTACCCCGCCATGCCCCATCCCAGAGGGACAACAGCAGACTCCGTTGGAGTTGCGATCATACATGCACATAAGTGAAACAAATATTTAGGTATTTATATACGCATCTTGTATTATCTGCAAATTTTCTGCTCCGTCCAGGATAACAAGTTCATAAACTGCATTTTGGATTATTTTTATTTTTCTGCAGACGTCGGGTCTCTGGATTATCTAATACCAAGACTAAAGATGCAATTCCAAGATGTAGAGAAAGCACATGAATTTTATAACAGATACGCCAGAAATGCTGGTTTTGGAATCAGGAAGACAGGAGGCAATGACAACCACAAGTATTTTGTTTGCGCGTTCCAAGGGAAACACACAACTTCTGTTTTAGATGCTAACAGGAAGCGCAACAAAACATCGCAGAGGATAGGCTGCAATGCAAGAATGAGGGTGAAGGTGCAGGAGGATAACACATGTGTGGCAGTGGACATTGAGTACAATCATAATCACCAACTCATGCAAACTGATGACATGCTGGTATTCTCGCACTCACACAAGAATTATGACCCCACTATTCTGGAGTACGTAAAGATCTTGCAGTACCATGATGTCAAGCATACAACAATCATGTCCATGCTATCAGAAAATGAAGATGGAAGCTACTTCCTAAGCATGACCGGACGAGACCTACTAAACCAGTAAGTATTAAAAAATGCACATATTGCAAATGTACGTAGCATCCTAAGTCACCATCCTTTGCTAGCAAAAATAACAAATGCATGTTTGCATATAATTTGCAGGAAAGCCATGAATGCAAAGGAAGATGATTTGGATGATGTATTGAAACTTGTATAATTTTTCCAGGACATGAAGGCAATCAATGATGAGTTTTTCTATGACATACATGTAGACAAGGACAAGTCAATTAAAAACATTTTCTGGTCCAATGCAAGCTGCCGAGGAGCGTATCAAGACTTTGGTGATTGTGTAACATTTGACACAACTTACTAGACCAACAGATTTCATATGCCTCTGGGAGTGTTTGTTGGAACAAACCATCACTTGCAGTCAACGATATTTGTTGTTGCCCTGATCAGAGACGAAGATGCAAAGTCATTCAAGTGGCTGTTCGATACATTTGTATGGTGCGTGAACAACAAGCACCCAACTTGTATTCTAACATATGAGTTAAAAAAAAACTCTACAAGTTTCATCATCTTTTCAGTCTGTGGGTCTGTATTGGGTACATTAGTTTTATCTGAAAATAATGTAAAGCAAGAATTTCAACCACTATTAGTACATAAGTCCAACAATACAGTATAAGAAGCAAAATTATATGTCACATGTTTAGAAAAATATAGTTCTGGATGTGAAGTTCAAATACATGAACCATAGAAGTTCAAGGACACCGCTGTAAGAAAAAAACATATGAAACATGTCGAGGAAAAATGTAGTTTTGTATGTGAAGTTCAAGCACTGGTACGACAGAAGTTCAACAACACTGCTGTAAGAAAAATTGGGTTACATTATTAGTTAGTAATACTGCTACCTTTGAAGTTCAAGTACTTGAACAACATAAGTTCAACAACACTGCTGTAACGAAAATATATGTGACATTATTAGATAGTCCTACTGCTACCTGTGAAGTTCAAGTACCTGTACATCATAAGTTCACCATCAGTGCAAAAAGAAGCAATTTTTATTTTTTTAAATTCATGTAGACCAGTGCCCCTCGATGGCGAAAGCTATACCACAATCATTTCCAAACACCGTCCACAAGCTATGCCGTTGGCACATCCTGAAGAAGTACAAGGAATACCTCGCGTTGTTGTACAAAAAGTATAAAACATTCAAAGAGGAGTTCACAGCTATATTAAATTGGCCGCTAATGCCAACGGAGTTTGAAGCTGCCTGAGTTGAACTCGTGCACAAGTAAAACCTGGAGAACGACCAGATGATAATGCAGCTGTGGAGTGATAGGAAAATGTGGATTTCAGCATATTACAAGAACATTTTCTGTGCTGGAATAACTTCCACACAACGAAGCAAGAGCATGAATCACGTGCTCAAGAGAGGGTTTGTCAAGGGGACCCAAAACCTACACAAGTTTTCTAGGCGGGTAAATGCTTGCATACAAACTCGAATGCAGAAGGAGAACGAGCAAACAATGACCAACATGGTATTAACACAAAAAACACCCCCATCATATTGTGACTTCCTTCAACATGTGCACAATGTATTTAAAAAATGAAACCCATGACTCTACTTCGACTAATATCTTATTTTTTGATATGTGTAGACCAATCCTGTGACATAAACAACCTACAGCTATGAGAAGACATGGCTATCAAGTACATGAGAGCCGTGTACACTGAGATGAGGATTAGGATGAGAAAAGCCACGCTATTTCGCGCAAAGCCTACATCAGAGGCCACTAAGTACCTTGTGTACTACCGTAACAAGGCTGGCCATGATGATGAAGACAGATTTGCCTGGTCAAAGCATGAATTCCAGGTTGTAGCTGACCTAGAGAATGAAATATACGACTGCGAATGCAAGCTTTGGACACACACAGGTGAGTGAAAAAAACTCATTAAATAGCTAAATTAGTAGTATCATATCAAATATATATATATATATATATATATATATATATAGGACAACACTATTCTGATCCTGGGATTAGAATAACTATTTGGATCACAGCAGGCCTATATATAGGAGGGATTGGATGTTCCTGAGATCCCGCGATCAATAAAAAGAAAAAAAAACCCACCCCACCCACTCGCCACCACCCCTCCCCGACCCCATCTGGCCCCTCCCACGAACTGCATCGCGCCACCGCTGCCTCCCTCCCTGCCCCCCGCCGCCACCGTGGCCCGGCCAACTCCCACGCCGCCGCTTGGCCCCGTCCACCAGCCTCCATCCCCAAAGGGAACCACCTTCCCGACCCTCGCTGACACCGCCGATAGGGCCCGCCAGCCTCCTTCCTCGGCGGGAGCAAACACCACGACCTTCGGGGGCGCGACCCTCGCTGGCGTGACACCACCATGTGCGCCGCCGTGGCACAAGCCCCCTCCCTCTGTTGTAGCTAGCTGCTCCATCTTCTTCCCCTCCCCCCGCAGCTTCCCCTTTCAGCCATGGCGCCGCCGCCGCGACCACCCTCATATGCCGTTCTCGGGAATGGATGCGTTTGCCCATGCACGCTGCCCTTGTGGCGCTGCCGGCCAGCCCTCATCCCAGCCGCCCCACCCCAGCGAATCGAGTCGCTGCTCTGCCGGTCCCGCCGCCATGACCTACGACATCCACCTCGCCCCCTCGCCGCTGCCTTAGAGACCACGTGCGCTGTCACAGACCTTGTTTCTGCCCTTCTCCATGGGCACTCCTCAGCGACGAAGACGGTAGAACATCTTACAGTTCCGGTCGAGTTCTGTTTAATGTGCAGTTCAAATTTGGTGTATAGAGACGGATAACACCTTGCAGTCCAGGCGAGTTGCCTCTAGAGCCCGCCTCCGGTATTGCCCCGCCGTCCATCATTGCCCCAACACAACGACTGCTTCGTTTTCTATCTGCCATGCCATGTGACAACCTCCTAGAGTCTGGCGCTGATGTGTTCTCTCTGCTGCATAAGTTTGTGCTGACAGTGAGAGAGCGAACATTGAGGGCATTTCACTTTAGAATTAACAAAATCTGTTGCTGCTGTTTGTGTTGACTGTGATAGAGTATTTCGTTTATTTTGTTTTTCCTGTAGCATTACATTCTACTGGTAACGATGTTGGCTATGGCAACATCACCAATTTTGTTTTGCACCTGTTTTTAAGTTCTACATTTCTACTACAGTGAACAGAGCAGAAGAACGGTCAGCGGGATTTTCTTTGAACTTCCATGTTCTCCTCTATTGCGAGACTGTGCGCCGCTCTTCCTTGCCGTCAGCGGACACACACCACCCAAGCCCCTCTTCCTTGACGCTAACAAATGCTAGTGCTAGTGTAGATGTTCAGGAAGTTATACTATGTTACATGCCAAATTTTAAAGATTTTAGAAAACGTATGTTGGTACCAAGCTTGCTAATGTGTTGGTCGTCCATGTGGCACACGCAAAAATGTATGTGTATTGTTGTGTCTATTTTTTTTGAATTTCAGTACCATGTGAAGTTCATGTTTTAGAAATTCCGAAGTTCACGTGTAGTACATACAGAAGAAACATCAGCAAATGAAAATGAAGGGACCGCCTAGGCCATTTCATATGAGAAAATAAGAGTAAAAAGGCCAAGTCCAAAATTTTTGTTGCTAGAAGTTCAAGTGCACAGACCGGGAAAGTTCAAAAAGTTCCTCATGTTCAACAAGTTTCCACAACGGAAGCTCATATTAAAATAATAAAATAGTTTAGAAAAATTAATTAGAAAAAGAATGTGGAGGGGGTCCAATATTTATGAGAAAACTAGGATATTTTGATGCTAAAAGAAATAAACCAAGAAGTCCAAATTATATAAAAAGAGAAGTACAGTATTTATAAAAAACACAGGTTTTCTTCGTTAGTAAGGAATAAAATTAAAGAAGTTCAAATTAAAATAAGAGTAGTTTGATGTTTATGGAAAACTGAAATTCTTTCCATTTCTAGGAAAAATAAAAGTATGAGGTTCAATTTTAAAAAATGTTTGATGCTTATTTGAAAACACATTTTTTTTCTAAGAATAAGACTAAGAAGTTCAATTTGAAATAACAGAGAAGTTCGAAGTATATAAAAAAATCGGGTTTGTTGCAAGCCGTTCGACCTCCAATTACATGTTTTAAAATGGCAAAAAAATGACGTTCAACCTTTAATTGTGTGTAATTCGACGTATACACAAAAATGTGACAGAAGTTCAAGGTGAAAACAGCGGGAAGTTCAACTAGTACAGGAAATGCGTTTTAGATAGGAATATAAGAATAGAAAATAAAAAGCTTAGAAAGTTTGTTGCAAGAAGTTCCTCCTGGTGAAGTTCAAGATCTCTAGTGCGAGACGTCCAACCTTCAATTACATGTAAAAAACAGGCAAAAAACGACGTTGTTTATTCCATTTTTAAAACTACTCTCAAACGACAAAAAATTGTAACGTTTGTCTATATGAAAAATTCCAACGGTATATTATATGTTACATTCCGATGTACAGTTTAAAAGTTTCATGTATACCAATTAAAACACATTTTTGTGTAATGAAAAAATTATTTTGAACTGTCACAAGTATGAAAAAATGATAAACGCAGGAAAGTTGGTGTTTTCAACAACTTTTCATTGATATATCATTTGCTCAATTCTGGTAAGTGGTTGCGGAGTTACGGGTAAAAATAACACCTGAAAAATAGAGTGAAGTTAAAAAAGAACTGATCCAGAAGTTTATTCTCTTCACGAAGTGCTTTTTCAGAGACTCTGTTATTTTGATGAAGGCAGAACGCATGATCTCAGAAGTTCAGATCGATAACTGCCAGAAGTTCACGTAGTACACGGTGTGCATTTTGTATTAAAAAAAGAATGAAAATGCAAAGCCTAAAGTTTTCTTGCTAGAAGTTCAAGTGCTCGGCCGGAGAAAGTTCAAAAATTCTTGTGATAGAGGTGAAAACAACACAGAAGTTCAACTACTGCAAACGAAAATACGTCACAGAAGTTCAACGTGAAAACAGCAGGAAGTTCACCTACTACACTGAATGAATTTCAGATGAAAAACTTTCAAAATTGTCGCGAGTATGAAAAAATGATCAACACAGGAAAGTTGCGTGTTTACAGCAGCTTTCCATCGGTATATCACCTGCTCAATTCCGGTGAGTGGATGGAGAGCTACGAGCAGTGGATGGAGAGTTGCGGGCAAAAAAACACGTGAAAAACAGAGTGAAGTTCAGGTACACATGCCGAGAAGGTCAGGTTCTTCACGCGGTGCATTTTCGAAGAATCTGTTTCGAAATAAAGGTAGAACGAGTGATCTCGCCATTTTCGAAATTACATAAAAATGGCTAGGAATTAGAGAAAACCATCAACATGAAAAAGTTTCGCATTTTCCGTAGCTTTTCAGCGGTATATTATTTGCCCCATTCTGATAAAGTTTGTATAAATTACGACAAAAATACGTTTTTAGCCATTTTCAAAACTGACATAAAAGCGTAATGAATTAGGAGAAACAATATATACAAAAAAGTTTCGCATTTCTTCAAGATTTCCAACGCCATATCATTTGCTGCATTTGGACGTACGGTTAAAAAATTAGCTCAAAAATACGAACTCGGTGGAAGTTGTACCGTTTTCTAAATTACTTTTAAACTGTTCAAAATTAGAAAAACCTTTTAACATGAAAAAGTAGCGCATTTTCATAAGCTTTCCAACACCATATTATTTGCCTCAATTGGATTAGGCGTTTAGAAATGGCATCGAAAAAACGAACTCGGCTGTTCGGTTTGTGAAATTCTACGATTTTCCGAATTACTCTTTAACTGTAGGGAATTAGAGAAAACTTTCAACATATGGAAGGAGCGGTTTTGCAGCAGCTTTCCAACGCCATATTATTTGCCTCATTCCGATAAACGGTTTAAAAATGCGATCGAAAATACGATTCACGTTTTTTGTATGAAGAAAAAACGGTTTTCAAAACTGCTCTTAAACCGCTTACATTTTGCCAAAAATTTAACTTGGGTCATGATACTGATGTCCATAGCTTTCCAACGGTATATCACAAGCCCCATTTGGACACCTTTTCGCTGAAGTTCAACCTAGTACTCGGGGAAGGTCAGGCGCGTTACTCGGGAAGTTCATGTTGTGATCAGAATCTTATTTTGATCCCGTGATTAGAATAGTGTTTATGTATATATATATATATGAAACTCATTGCTGAATCACAAACTATATATTCTGCATTCATCACAAAATGCAGGCCTGTTCTGCCTTCACATCGTGAACATACTGGACCACCTGAAGCATGACAAATTTCCAGACAAGTATATCCTCAAACGGTACACAAAGACTACAAAATCAGAACCAACCTTTGATACAAGGGACTACAACACAACTACATTGGATGGTAGCTCAAGACTATCGAATCAAGACATCTTGCTGCAACTAAATTTCATGGTTAATGAGAAAGCAATGAGATGTGGCCAGCAATATGACAGAGCCTTCTATGTTCTCAAGAGGCTCGTGGAAGAGCTTGATGCAATACATTCAGCCAATCGAATGGATGCTGACGAAAGGATGGCTGAAGAGGATGCTGAAATTGAAGATGACCTTCATTATTATGCAGCTGAAATGCTCCACGCCGCTGCTGAAGCCAACCAATGCAAGCAGGGTGTTGACCAATTAATGCAACAATGGCAACAAGAGACGATGAAACTGCCGCTGTACTCTGAAACAAAGGGTAGGAAGAAAATTTCTGCAGCAAAGAAAAGTGACAGGAGAGCTCAAATAAAGGCACCACCTACAGGAAGAGTCGTCATGCGCGATGAGAACAGAGTGCCACTTGGACACAAGCAATGTAGTGTGTGCAAAAAGGTTGCAGGATACAACAAGCTCACATGTCCAACACTCTTAGAAAGAAACAATGCCGAGGAGGTAAAGCAACCCAAAGTTCAAAAACAGCAGCCCAAAGTTATAGAACAAAAGAAGGGACCACACCCACAGAAAGCAAGTAGCAGACTTTGTAGCATATGCAAGGAGTATGAACCACATAATGCAAGAACATGCCCGAAGCGCACAGATGATGAAAAGACAAGCAAAAAGGCAGAGAAGAAACAGAAAGCAAAACCTAAAGCCAGCAATAAGAAAGTGGTGGAAGATGAGGAGGAAGACGAAGATAAAGACACCATTGAAGAAGAGGAAGACGAAGAGGAAGAGGAAGTGGAATGCGAGGAGGAAGAGGAAGAGGATGATGAAGAGGAAGAGGACGATGAAGAGGAAGAGAAAGAGGAAGATGAAGAGGAAGAGGTACATGTCAAGCAAAAACCACTACAACCAAAGCCTAGGAGGAGCGCAAGGCTGATGAATAGTTAGACTAGGTCAATTGAACAAAGAAAACTTATGTCATGTCAATGTGTAGAATATTATTCCACTTTTGAAATAGTATTTTAGGAGAAGCTTACTTGAACTTTTACTGTTGAAGTTTCAAAGAAATTATACAGTAGAAGTTCAAGTAAGCTTACTGCAGAAGTACTGGTATAGTATGAGAGGAGGTGCTGGTGATGTATTGTATTGCATGAAAGAGCAAGTAGTAATAAAATGAAGAACTATACATTGTGAAGTTCAAGTAATATTACTGCAGAAGTCCTGCTATATTGTGGCAGGAAGTGCTGTGCTCGTGATGTATTCCATGCAAAGTGCAAGCAAGAATAAAAATGAAAAATATAAACTATGAAGTTCAAGTAACATTACAGTGGAAGTTCTGGTATATTATGGCATGAGGTGTTGGTGTTGTATTCCATAAAAGAGCAACCAACAAATAATTATACAGTTTGAAGTTCAGGCCAGCTTACAGAAGAAGTTCTGGTATATAAAATTGATGTAAGAAAAATATGCTTAAAAAATTAAGTATTGTCGTAAGAACTAAGGTTAGCAAGCCTAAGACAACATGTTCAGATGTGAAGTTCTGTTTGGATACGTGCAGAAGTTCAAGTACAATGCCGACAAAAGATAAAGAAACATAAAGGACTGTAAGAGAATATTTTTGCACAAAGTTATAGTTGAAATCCATTTGCAATTGAAAAATCACGAAAAAACACATATAGATTCTATGCAAAAGGCTACATATTGGATGGGTTGAAAAATACCAGTACATTACACAACACAGAAAATCCTCTTCATCTGAAACAGCAGCCCAACCAGATCTCAAGTAGAAGCTCAATTCAAAGATCATATGTTGGGGCCCAAAATTAAACAACACAAAAAAACCAGCAGCTCAACCATAGAAAAGAGAGAAGTTCAGGTACATCTGCTGGGGCAAAACATACAACACATGGATACTGAAAACGATGCAGTACATTAAAATTTACAAGCCAAATCATTCTTCACACCAAACACATTTGTCCTGAATATCTTAAATAATAGTGCTGCAGCTATAGATACACAAATTACTAAACCATTCTTACAACCAAATCTTTACAGAATCGTTCCAATCATTATCAAAACCTAAATCTTTATGAGATCAAATCTAAACTGAAACGAATGCTTCGAATTCACGGGCCCAAGGACTGGATCTCTTTAGGAAGCTCTGCACGCATCACTTCATTCTTCTCGCTAAAGATTAGAGTATGCATGAACTCGGCCTTCCAGTCATCTGCAGCAGCCTGCAAATAAGAAATGAAACGATGGTTTAGTAAATGATAACTAAAACCACAATAGGAGCGTCTCAGCAAAAAACACACAAGAAAAATGAAAGGATGATGAGACAAGAACAAGAACAAAACACACCTCCACATCACCAAAATCATCAACAAGCTCATCGCCATCATATGTAGAGCAGAACTTCACGACAAAGAAACCATAATCGTTATTTACTTGCGTTGGAACATCGATAAAAGTCGGCCTCTTTGCAATATTCACCCAGTTAGGCTGTGACAACCCACAAGTATAGGGGATCGCAACAATTTTCGAGGGTAGAGTATTCAACCCAAATTTATTGATTCGACACAAAGTGAGGGAGTCCTGGATTAGGGGGTGTCCAAATAGCCGGACTATAATGTTTGGCCGGACTCTCGGACTATGAAGATACAAGATTGAAGACTTCGTCCCGTGTCCGGATGGGACTTTCCTTGGCGTGGAAGGCAAGCTTGGCAATACGGATATGTAGATCTCCTCCCATTGTAACCGACTCTATGTAACCCTAGCCCTCTCCGGTGTCTATATAAACCGGAGGGTTTTAGTCCATAGGACGAACAACAATCATACCATAGGCTAGCTTCTAGGGTTTAGCCTCTCTGATCTTGTGGTAGATCTACTATTGTACTACCCATATCATCAATATTAATCAAGAAGGACGTAGGGTTTTACCTCCATCAAGAGGGCCCGAACCTGGGTAAAACATTGTGTCCCCTGCCTCCTGTTACCATCCGGCCTAGACGCACAGTTCGGGACCCCCTACCCGAGATCCGCCGGTTTTGACACCGACATTGGTGCTTTCATTGAGAGTTCCTCTGTGTCGTCACCTTTAGGCCCGATGGCTCCTCCGATCATCAACAACGATGCGGTCCAGGGTGAGACCTTTCTCCCCGGACAGATCTTCGTGTTCGGTGGCTTTGCACTATGGGCTAATTCGCTTGGCCATCTGGAGCAGATTGAAAGCTACGCCCCTGGCCATCATGTCAGATTTGGAAGTTTGAACTACACAGCCGACATCCGCGGAGACTTGATCCTCGATGGATTCGAGCCATAGCCGGGCGCGCCGCACTGTCATGATGGGTATGACCTAGCTCTGCCGCCGAACAGTACCCTAGAGGCCGCGCCCGCATCAGCTCTGACCCTTAGCTCGGAGCCAACTACGCCGATCGAGGACGGGTGGCTAGACACCGCCTCGGGGACTGCAGTCTCAACGGCGATCGAGCCGAACACCAGCCTCATCCTCAGCGAAGCCCGTGACTCCAAGGTGCCGGACTCTTTTCCGGACTCCCAACCTTCCGCGCCCCTGCCAATCAAATCCGATTGGGCGCCGATCATGGAATTCACCGCCGCGGATATCTTTCAGCACTCGCCCTTCGGCGACATTCAGAATTCACTAAGGTCTCTCTCTTTGTCAGGAGAGCCCTGGCCGGACTATGGCCAACAGGATTAGGATGCGGACGACAAAGAAATTCGACGCCCACCCACCACCCACTTCGTAGCCACTGTCGATGATTTAACCGACATGCTCGACTTCGACTCCAAAGACATCGACGGTATGGACGACAATGCAGGAGACAAACGTGAACCAGCGCCTATAGGGCACTGGAAAGCCACCTCGTCATATGCCATATATATGGTGGATACATCCAAAGAAGGCAATGGCGACGGAACAACGGGGGATGACCCCTCCAAGAAGCAACCGAAGCGCCGGCGTCATCGGCGCCGCTCTAAGTCCCGCCAAAGCAAAAACGGTGATGCTGGCACGGGAGATAATAACACCCTGGACAGTGCCGAAGACAATTCCCTCTAGCAAGATTCAGCGCAGGAGGATGGAGAAGCCAGCCCCCCTGAGAGAGCGGCAGACAGAGAAGAAGAGGATGATAATTACATGCCTCCCTCCGAAGACGAGGCAAGCCTCGGCGACGATGAATTTGTCGTGCCTGAGGATCCCGTCGAACAAGAGCACTTTAAGCGCAGGCTTATGGCCACAACGAGTAGCCTTAAGAAAAAACAGCAACAACTTAGAGCTGATGAAGACTTGCTAGCCGACAGATGGACGGAAGTCCTTGTGGCCGAGGAATACAAACTCGAACGCCCCTCCAAGAGCTACCCAAAGCGCAGGTTGCTACCCCGATTAGAGGAGGAAGCACTGAAACCTACATCACCAGCGCATGATGCGGCCTCCCGGCCACCTCGCGGCCGCGATAGAGAGGCCTCCCGGCCCTCCACTCAAGCCGCACCCCGGCGTCGCTCAAAAAATACCAAGGCACGGGGAAATGCGCTAGACCTGCGAGATATGTTGGAGGACAAGGCAAGGCAAACAAGATCGATCTACGGATCGCGTGGGCACCCCACGACACGAGACGATAACCGTCACGCCGGATACAGTAAATCCGGCCGGGCCGAACACAACAGACAAAGCTCATTTGAGCTACGTCGTGATATAGCCCAGTACAGAGGCGCCACACACCCCCTATGCTTCACAGATGAAGTAATGGATCATCAAATCCCAGAGGGTTTCAAACCCGTAAACATTGAATCATACGATGGCACAACAGATCCTGCGGTATGGATCGAGGACTATCTCCTTCATATCCATATGGCCCGTGGCGATGATCTACACGCCATCAAATACCTCCCACTCACGCTTAAAGGACCAGCTCGGCATTGGCTTAACAGCCTGCCAGCAGAATCAATTGGTTGTTGGGAGGACCTGGAAGCCGCATTCCTCGACAATTTCCAGGGCACTTATGTGCGACCACCAGACGCCGATGACCTGAGCCACATAATTCAGCAGCCAGAAGAATCTGCCAGACAATTCTAGACACGGTTCCTTACCAAGAAAAATCAAATCATCAACTGTCCGGACGCAGAGGCCCTAGCAGCCTTCAAGCATAACATCCGTGACGAGTGGCTTGCCCGGCACCTTGGACAGGAAAAGCCGAAATCTATGGCAGCCCTCATGACACTCATGACCCGCTTTTGCACGGGAGAATACAGCTGGCTGGCTCGTAGCAATAACATGACCAAGAGCCCTGGTAATTCGGATACCAAGGATAGCAATGGCAGGTCGCGTCGCAACAAGCACAAGCGCCACATTAACAGCGACAACGCTGAAGATACGACAGTTAATGCCGGATTCAGAGGCTCTAAGCCCGGTCAGCGGAAAAAGCCATTTAAGAGGAACACTCCGGGCCCGTCCAGTTTGGACCGTATACTCGATCGCTCGTGCCAGATACATGGCACCCCCGAAAAACCAGCCAATCACACCAAATGGATTGTTGGGTGTTCAAGCAGGCTGGCAAGTTAAATGCCAAAAACAGAGACAAGGGGCTGCACAGCGATGAGGACAAAGAGCCCCGGCCACCGAGCAATAGTGGACAGAAGGGCTTCCCCCCACAAGTGTGGACGGTGAACATGATATACGCAACCCA
The DNA here is from genome assembly GCF_056163025.1 of Triticum urartu. NCBI lineage: Eukaryota > Viridiplantae > Streptophyta > Magnoliopsida > Poales > Poaceae > Triticum > Triticum urartu. The sequence continues at coordinate 547,269,054 of NC_141877.1, forward strand.
CATCCCCAAAAGGGAGCGGAAGCGTGCACTTAGGGACGTACACGCGTTGGAGCCAGTCGCCCCAAAGTTCAACCCATGGTCCTCCTGCCCGATCACTTTTGATCGAAGGGACCACCCCACTAGCATCCGCCATGGCGGATTCGTCGCATTGGTTCTTGACCCAATCATTGATGGATTTCACCTCACTAGAGTCCTTATGGACGACGGCAGCAGCCTGAACCTACTTTATCAGGATACAGTGCGGAAAATGGGCATAGATTCCTCAAGGATTAAACCCACAAAAACGACCTTTAAAGGCGTCATACCAGGTGTAGAGGCCAACTGTACAGGCTCAGTTACACTTGAAGTGGTCTTCGGATCCCCGGATAATTTCCGAAGTGAGGAGTTAATCTTCGACATAGTCCCGTTCCGCAGTGGCTATCACGCACTGCTCGGACGATCCGCATTTGCAAAGTTCAATGCGGTGCCGCACTATGCATATCTCAAGCTCAAGATGCCAGGCCCTCGAGGAGTCATTACAATCAATGGAAACACCGAACGCTCTCTCCGAACGGAGGAGCACACGGCGGCCCTCGTAGCGGAAGTACAAAGCAGCCTCTCAAGGCAATTCTCCAGTCCGGCTATTAAATGTCCGGACACCGTCAAGCGCGCCCGGAGTAACCTACAACAAGACCGCCTGGCATGTTCCGAGCAAGCGTAGCAATACGGCCCCAACCCCAGCCCTCGCAAAACTGCGAAATCAGTACTACGCGTACATAACTACGCTCTGAAAATACCATGGGCACAGGGGGAGGGGTACGACCACGGCACGCCCAAAAATGCGGCTCAACCGCACTAGGGGCTCCCGATTTTTTCATTATTTCCTACTTTCAGGACTCCACTCTTCGGAAGGCCTGTCCAGCAGTATAACCTCCAAACACACGATGCAACAACCAAGGAGGCAGAAAGCTACGTCGAATTCCCAGGTGGTCTCTATAACGAGCAAAATACCTGTCTTACATACCGTCGCGCAGCTCGCCCCTGGAGGGGGACATGTCAAATAGTCCCATCTCTTGCTTATCGCACTATTTGTATTGCTCTGCTTTCACAGCAGCCTTTAAAAAAACAATGCTTAGCTTCAGCTTATTATTGCATTCTCTATTCATTTCTTTTTTCAATACATATGTTCAGTTATGACATTTAGCACCCGTACACTTTGGTACGGTCCATACGCCAAGGGCTCAAGCACCCCATAATATGGCGTGAGAAGTCCGAACACTTTCACAAAGTGCGGCCCTCCGAACTTATAGCATTATATGCATCAACTCCGAATCATGTCTTTGGTCAATAGTTGGGTTTGCCCGGCTCCCATGTTTTGGTACCTTACGTTCCGCTATATCGGCTAAGGTAGCGCTGGGAGAACTACTGCGATTGTGCCCCGGTTGAGCTGGGCTAAGCACCTCAGTAGAGAAAGCTAAAACTGACTGTCATGATAGGGCGAGAGCTGGTCGCTGTTCGGGAAGTTTCGAGTCCCTAAAGACTTATGCCGCTTAGAGCGAGGAGTCGGCTTTGTCCGTCCTAGGCATGTAAAGCGCCCCGAACTCGGTCTTCCGAACACTAGGGGCTTCGCCTAAATTTAAAATTATAGAATTCTCTAGCTAAGTGAGAGTGATAACGCATTATAGTCCGATTTCCTTGTTCGTTGTGCTGAGCACCTCCCTCGAAGGACCCAAGAATGGGAAAAAGAGTGCTCAGGTTTATCCCGAACACCCCAGCACTCGTGGCATGGGGGCAGAAGCCGACGACTCGCCATCTCTCAGACTCGATAAACGGCCGCATAGAAGGTAATATTTTAAATTAAAACAAGCGTTACATAGAGCGTATGAACAAGTTTTCAGCGCACAGGATAAAATGAACAAGTTCACTCAAATATTACATCTTTGGAACATTCGTCCGCCACAAGGCGGGCGCCCTTCAGGACGCCCTCATAATACATCTCGGGGTGGCGATGCTCCTTGCCCTGCGGTGGCCCGTCCATCACAAGCTTCTCCGCATCCATCTTGCCCCAGTGCACTTTAGCACGGGCAAGCGCCCTACGGGCACCTTCGATGCAGACGGAGCGCTTGACGACTTCAAGCCACGGACAGGCATCCACCGGCCGCCTCACCAACCCGAAGTAGCTCCCAGGCAGGGCCTCTCCAGGCCACAGCCGAACTATAAGGCCCTTCATGGCCTGTTCGGCCACCTTATGGAGCTCGACCAGTTGCTTCAGCTGGCCGCTCAAGGGCACCGAGTGTCCGGCCTCAGCATGCTGAGACCAGAACACCTTCTCCGTTGAGCTGCCCTCCTCGGCCCGGTATAAGGCGGCGGCATCTGACACGCTACGGGGCAAATCTACGAATGCTCCTGGAGAGCTTCGGATTCGGGTAAGTAACAAGTAATTCACTTTGACGTGCTTGCTTTGCATAAAGAATGCCTTACCCGCCGCTCTGTTCTTCATCGCCTCAACTTCCTGGAGGGCTTTCTGGGCTTCGGCCTTGGCAGACTTGGCGCTTTCAAGGGCCGCCGCGTGCTCGGACTCTCGCGTATTTGAGTCAAGCTCCAAACTCTCATGTTTTTTCATGAGAGCCTGGAGCTCTTGCTGCACCTTGCCAATCCGCGCCTCATGTTTCTCCCGCTTGGTGCGCTCCGTGGCCGCCTTCTTTTCGGCCTCGGAAAGTGCTTGCTTAAGGGTCGCCACCTCAGTCATGGCCCCTAGGACACCAATATCGATCCTGTCATTTTTTGCAACTGCATCTTTTTAAATATACTCCACAAGGTATTACTTACCTTATTTTTCGTCGAGCTCCTTTTTAGCAAGGCCGAGCTCTTGCTCGGACTGCTCGAGGCTTTGCTTCAGCGCATCCACCTCCGCAGTCAGTGCGGCAGAGGCCAGCAGCGAAGCCTGCATACGCATATGACTTAATTATGTTAGACTCCTGCGAATGTTGTTAGATCCTCTATTCAGCTTTTCTTTCCGAACGCCAAACAGAGCATCAGGGGCTACTGTCTATGTGGTAATATTTTCACATATTTTTCACAAACCTCAAAGCCTGTTAGCAGACCTCAAAGCCTGTTAATAGGCTGGCACAGGCTTCAGTCAGCCCGCTTTTGGCGGACCGAACCTTCTGGATCACCGCACTCATAATAGTGCGGTGCTCCTCGTCGATGGAGGCGCCGTTAAGCACCTCCAGCAAATTATCCGGTGCCTCCGGTTGGATGGAGGTCACCGGCGTCGTAGGCTTGCCCTTCTTACTAGGGGGCCGCCTGCCGGACTCCGGAACCATTGAAAGTTCCGGTGCGGTGTCTGGCCCAGGGCCAGACTTGGAGCCCTTGGGGTTTTCCCCTTTGCGCCTGGAGTCTGGGAGGTCGCCTTGCGGTGCCTCCAGGACCACCTCCTCCTGGCTTGGAACCTTTTGGGACAACACCTCGGCGTCGTCCGTAGGGTGGGGGGAGGTAGCGGTCGGAAGTGAAAAACTATTCACATCCGACGAATCCAGGGAGCCGCTCGACGACACGTCGAGCCAGGGTTTGGGCGAACTGCATAATTATATTCGGCGTCAGCAGAAGCTGTGCAATAAAGGAACGCCATGAGTCACTCAGGTATCCGAATACTTACGATTTTGCCAGGGGCTTGGCCCTGAGCGGCCACTCCTCTTCGCCGTCGTCGGCGTTGGTGGAGTAGTCCGTAGGGAGGGTCCTCCCTTTCTTGGACCCTCCGGCCTCCCCAGTTGGGGCGGCCTTCCTTTTCTTTTCTCCCCCTGCTGGGGAAGAAACCTCTCTTTCCTCCTCCTTGTCTTCGTGGGAGGAGTGCGCCTCGGAGTCATCGGACGATGAGTCCGACTCCACCGGGCGCCGGGAACTCTTCCGGGTTCCCGTGGCCTTCTTCTTGGCCTTCTTCTCCGGCACCACGTAAGGTGCCGGAACCAGCAGCTCCACCAAGCGGGCGTCCGCTGGGTCTTCGGGCAAAGGAGCCGGACAGTTGATCTGTTCGGCCGTCCTCTGCCAGTCCTGTCAAAGGAACGGGGGCTTAGATCCCGCATAGAGTCAAACTATGAAAGACAAATATCCTGTAAGAGGTAAAAATAGCTTACCATGTTTGCTTGACGCTGCATGCTGAATCCGCGATCCTCGGTAGCAGATGCGGGAGCCTCGGCGCCCTTGAATAGCACCTTCCAGGCATCTTCGTACGTTGTGTCGAAGAGCCTGTTCAGAGTTCGATGCTGGGCTGGGTTGAACTCCCACAAGCTAAAATCCCGTTGTTGGCACGGGAGGATCCGGCGGATGAGCATGACCTGGACTACGTTAACAAGTTTGAGCTTCTTGCTCACCAGGTTTTGGACGCATGTTTGGAGTCCGGTCACCTCTCCTTTTTTACCCCACGGCAGGCCCTTCTCTTTCCAGGAGGTGAGCCGCGTAGGGATTCCGGATCGGAACTCGGGGGCTGCGACCCATTTAGGGTCACCCGGCTTGGTGATGTAGAACCACCCCGATTGCCACCCCTTTATGGTCTCCACGAAGGAGCCTTCGAGCCATAGGACATTGGGCATCTTGCCCACCATGGCGCCTCCGCACTCCGCCTGGCGGCCGCCCACTACCTTCGGCTTGACATTGAAGGTCTTCAACCATAGGCCGAAGTGGGGCTGGATGCAGAGGAAGGCCTCGCACACGACGATGAACGCCGAGATGTTGAGGATGAAGTTTGGGGCCAGATCGTGGAAGTCCAGGCCGTAGTAGAACATGAGTCCCCGGACAAATGGGTGGAGAGGGAAGCCTATAGTCCACAGAGGAAATGGGTGAGGAACACCACCCTCTCATGGGGCCTGGGGGTGGGGATGAGCTGCCCCTCGTCTGGGAGCCGGTGCGCGATGTCGTCAGACAAGTATCCGGCTTTCCTCAGCTTCTTGATGTGTCCCTCCGTAACGGAGGAGACCATCCACTTGCCTCCCGCTCTGGACATGGCTGGAGAAGGTTGAGGTGGGGATTGCGGACTTGGGCGCTGGAGCTTGAGTGCGCGAGAATGGATGAGCAAAGGAGGAAGAAGGCTTGGATGGAAAGGCGGATCCTTATCCCCTTATATGGGCGGATGAAACTATGCATCCCCACCAGCCTGGTAAAACTCGCTTATCTCCCAAGCGCCGTAATCAATGGCACGGCTGGGTTACCCACGCCCGTATTGATGAGAATCCCGGGATAAGGGGACACAATCTCTGCTTCAACAAGACATGCCAAGGAATTCGCTTCGCAAAACGCGCTGAGGTGGGACAGTAAAAACGGTTCAAATAAAGGCTTGGCTGTGGCGTGATGACATGCTACGGAATACGTCAGCAGATTAGATTTGTGTAAATATTATTCTCTCTATGGCAGTATGTGGAACTTATTTTGCAGAGCCGGACACTATCCTTGTGTTCAAAATCTTCTATGAAGTATTTGGAGGAGGAACCCGCCTTGCAATGCTGAAGACAATCTGCGCACCGAACTCGTCGTCATTGAAGCCTGGTTTAGGTGCTACTGAGGGAGTCCTGGATTAGGGGGTGTCCGGATAGCCGGACTATAACCTTTGGCCGGACTCTTAGACTATGAATATACAAGATTGAAGACTTCGTCCCGTGTCCGGATGGGACTTTCCTTGGCGTGGAAGGCAAGCTTGGCAATACGGATATGTAGATCTCCTCCCATTGTAACCGACTCTATGTAACCCTAGCCCTCTCCGGTGTCTATATAAACCGGAGGGTTTTAGTCCATAGGACGAACAACAATCATACCATAGGATAGCTTCTAGGGTTTAGCCTTTCTGATCTCGTGGTAGATCTACTCTTGTACTACCCATATCATCAATATTAATCAAGCAGGACGGAGGGTTTTACCTCCATCAAGAGGGCCCGAACCTGGGTAAAACATTGTGTCCCCTGCCTCCTGTTACCATCCGTCCTAGACGCACAGTTCGGGAGCCCCTATCCGAGATCCGCCGGTTTTGACACCGACACAAGGGGAGGCAAAGAATATTCTCAAGTATTAGCAGTTGAGTTGTCACTTCAACCACACCTGGAAACTTAATATTTGTAGCAAGGTATTTAGTAGCAAAGTAATATGATAGTAATGGTAACAGTGGTAAAAGGTAACGGTAGCAAAAGTATTATTTTTGGTGTTTTGTAGTGATGATAACAATAGCAACGGAAAAGTAAATAAGTGAAGAACAATATATGGAAAGCTCGTACGCAATGGATCAATGATGGAGAATTATGCCGGATGCGGTTCATCATGTAACAGTCATAACCTAGGGTGACACAGAACTAGCTCCAGTTCATCAATGTAATGTTGGCATGTATTCCGAATATAGTCATACGTGCTTATGGAAAAGAACTTGCATGCCATATTTTGTCCTACCCTCCCGTGGCAGCGGGGTCCTATTGGAAACTAAGGGATATTAAGGCCTCCTTTTAATAGAGTACCGGACCAAAGCATTAACACATAGTGAATACATGAACTCCTCAAACTACGGTCATCACCGGTAAGTATCCCGATTATTGTCACTTCGGGGTTAACGGATCATAACACATAATAGGCGACTATAGACTTGCAAGATAGGATCAAGAACTCTCATATATTGATGAAAAAATAATAGATTCAGATCTAAAATCATGGCACTCGGGCCCTAGTGACAAGCATTAAGCATAGCAAACTCATAGCAACATCAATCTCAGAACATAGTGGATACTAGGGATCAAACCCTAACAAAACTAACTCGATTATATGATAAATCTCGTCTAACCCATCACTGTCCAACAAGCCTACATGGAATTACTCACGCACGGCGGTGAGCATCGTGAAATTGGTGATGGAGGATGGTTGATGATGACGATGGCGGCGGATTCCCCTCTTTGGAGCCCCGAACGGACTCCAGATCAGCCCTCCCGAGAGACTTTAGGGCTTGGCGGTGGCTCCGTATTGTAAAACGCGATGAATCTTTCTCTCTGTTTTTTTCTCTCCGAAAGTGACTATATGGAGTCAAGGTTGAGGTCGGTGGAGCGTCAGGGGGCCCACGAGGTAGGGGGACGCGCCTAGGGGGGTAGGGCGCGCCCCCACCCTCGTGGACAGGTGGAGGCCCCCATGACGTGGATCTTCCTTCCAGTATTTATTATATATTCCAAAATAATTCTCCGTTGATTTTCAGTTCATTCCGTGAATTTTATTTCTGCACAAAAATAACACCATGGCAATTCTGCTGAAAACAGCGCCGGTCCGGGTTAGTTCCATTCAAATCATGCAAGTTAGAGTCCAAAACAAGGGCAAAAGTGTTTGGAAAAGTAGATACGATGGAGCCGTATCAACTCCCCCAAGCTTAAACCTTTGCTTGTCCTCAAGCAATTCAGTTGATAAACTGAAAGTGATAAAGAAAAACTTTTACAAACTCTGTTTGCTCTTGTTGTTGTAAATATGTAAAGCCAACATTCAAGTTTTCAGCAAAGATTATGAACAAACCATAGTCACAATAACATTTAGGTATCATGTTTACTCATATCAATTACATAATCAACTAGCGAGCAATAATAATAAATCTCGGATGAAAACACTTTCTCAAAACAATCATGATATGATATAACAAGATGGTATCTCGCTAGCCCTTTCTGAGACCGCAAAATATAAATGCAGAGCACCTTTAAAGATCAAGGACTGAATAGACATTGTAATTCATGGTAACATAGATACTCAATGTAAACTAATAGTAATGGATGCAAATGACAACGGTGCTCTCTAACTGGTGCTTTTTAATAAGAGGATGATGCCTCAACATAAAGGTAAATAGATAGGCCCTTCGCAGAGGGAAGCAGGGATTTGTAGAGGTGCTAGAGCTCAATTTTGAAATAGATGTGAATAATATTTTGAGCGGTATACTTTCATTGTCAACATGACAACCGAGAGATGGCGATATCTTCCATGCTACACACATTATAGGCGGTTCCCAAACAGAATGGTAAAGTTTATACTCCCCCTCCACCAACAAGCATCAATCCATGGCTTGCTCAAAACAACGAGTGCCTCCAACTAACAAGAGTCCCGGGGGAGTTTTGTTTGCAATTATTTTGATTTGATTTGCATAAAGCATGTGACTGGGCATCCTGGTGATCATTCATTTTCTCGTGAGTGAGGAGCGGAGTCCACTCCTCTTGAGAATAACCCGCCTAACATGGAAGATACGGACAACCCTAGTTGGTACATGAGCTATTCGAGCATACAAAACAGAATGTTTATTTGAAGGTTTAGAGTTTGGTACATACACATTTACTTGGAACGGCAGGTAGATACCGTATATAGGTAGGTATGGTGGACTCATATGGAATAACTTTGGGGTTTATGGAATTGGATGCACAAGCAGTATTCCCGCTTAGTACAGGTGAAGGCTAGCAAAAGACTGGGAAGCGACCAACTAGAGAGCGACAATAGTCATGAACATGCATTAAAATTAATCAACATCGAATGTAAGCATGAGTAGGATACAATGCACCACGAACATAAATATCGTAGAGGCTATGTTGATTTTGTTTCCACTACATGCATGAACATGTGCCAAGTCAAGCCACTAGAATCGTTCAAAAGAGGATACCACCCTATCATACCACACCACAACCATTTTAATAGCATGTTGGCACGCAAGGTAAACAATTATAAGCTCCTAGCTAATTAAGCATGGCATAAGCAACTATAATCTCTAATTGTCATTGCAAACATGTTTATTCATAATCGGCTGAATCAGGAACGATGAACTAATCATATTTACAAAAACAAGAGAGGTCGAGTTCATACCAGCTTTTCTCATCTCAATAAGTTCATCATATAATCATCATTATTGCCTTTCACTTGCACGACCGAATAGTGTGGATAATAATAATAGTGCACGTGCGTTGGACTAAGCTGGAATCTGCAAGCATTCAATTCAAGAGAGAAGACAAGGTAATATGGGCACTTTGTCAGATCAACAATAATGCATATAAGAGCCACTTTAACATTTTAATTATGGTCTTCTCCTCTCGACCCCCAAAGAAAAGAAATAAAACTATTTACACGGGAAAGATCCCAACAAGCAAAAGAAGAACGAGAAATCTTTTTGGATTTTCTTTTTAATTACTACTACAAGCATGGAAAGTAAACTAATTAAAGGCTACAACTAATTTTTTTGTATTTTATTAAGGTTTATTAAACACACAAGAAGAAAACATAAAAAGGAAAATAAACTAGCATGGATGATACAGTGAAAAAGTATGAGCACTGACAACTAGCAATGAGTGTGTGAACATGAATGTAATGTCAGTGAGAAATACATACTCCCCCAAGCTTAGGCTTTTGGCCTAAGTTGGTCTATGGCCACTGCTGGCCTGGCGGATATCCAAAGTTGTAGCTGGGGTCGTACTGTGATGCAGTAGCTATCGCCTCATGAGCTGCTGCTTGGAGGCGGGCCGTCTCCATCCTCCTCTTATACTCATCCGCCTCCTCCCTGGTTATAACATATCTCCCTTTTGCCTGAGAGTCAAAGAAAGCAGGAGCAAGGAGAGCGACGTGATAGGTGCGTCGTCTGTCAAAGATTAATCGGTACTGGAGGAACTGATCATTCCTCTCAACAAACTGATGATGAACCATAGCCTCATAATCTAAATAAACAGGAGGCAACTCAATATCATAACCAGGTATGGGTATATCAAGAAAGTTAGCTAGACGGGTTGCATAAATTCCACCAAAGAAATCTCCATGAATACGATTATTATGCAACCTACGTGCAACGATAGCCCCCAAGTTGTATTGTTTATATCCTAAAACAACGCTTCTGAGAACGCTAAGATCAGGCACACACATGTGACATGCTTCATCTTTACCATTAATGCATCTACCTATGAAGAGAGCAAAATAATGTATAGTAGGAAAATGAATGCTCCCTATGGTAGCTTGCGTCACATCTCTAGATTCCCCCACAGTTATACTAGCAAGAAAATCTCTAAACTCAGATTTGCGAGGCTCACTAGTGCTGCCCCATTGTGGAAGTTTACAAGCAATGGTAAAATCCTCTAAGTCCATAGTATAAGAATTTTCATAAAGATCAAATAGGACAGTTTGAGAATTACGTGATGATGAAAATTTAAACCTTCTCACAAAGGAATCAGTGAGATAGTGGTATTGGCGGCACTTATCTGCCTCGAAGCTCTCAAGATCGGCATTACGCACATACGCGTTAAATTCTTCCTTGATTCCTGCTCGATCCATAAAGTCCTCTGACGGCCATTCACAAGCCCGCACCTGAGCTTCCCTCGGTGGTTCATCATCGGCATCGCGCATTGCGAGCCTGGGTCCTTGCTTCCTTGAAGGACCACCTTAGTACATTTTCCTAAACATATTTCTTCCTCTGAAAAATTTCTGAAATTTTAGTAACTTGAAAATAAAAGTGAACTAAACTCAACAAAATTGATAGCAACTACTCTCACAAGTGCCTAGAGGATATATCATGCATTAAAACTACTTTTGACCATATAAATTTGACATGCAAGCTCAAGAACAGGGTCACCTAAGCAGCAAAAATATGCAATGAATAAAGCACTAGAACAAAAACTAATTGGACCATTGGAGGAGTCACATACCAAGGAACAATCCCCCAAAGAAGTTTTGTGAGAGGTGCTTTGAGAAAAGAGATGGAAAATGACAGCAAGATGAGCTTGGACTCGGGTCTGAGCTGGCTAGTGATGTTTGTGGGAGGAAGAAGGAGTGTGTGGTGGCTGGAATAACTGGAGGAGTGTCACCGTGGGCCCACGAGGTAGGGGGGCGCGCCCAGGGGTGTAGGGCATGCCCTCCACCCTCGTGGCTAGGTGATTGCTCCCCATGATGTGTTTTCAGTGCCAGATATTCTCAAATATTCCAGAAAAAATCATATTTAATTTTCAGGGCATTTGGAGAACTTTTATTTTTGGGGTATTTTTTATTGCATGGATAATTCAGAAAACAGACAAAATTACTATTTTTGCTTTATTTAATATAAATAACAGAAAGTAAAAAGAGGGTACAGAGAGTTGTGTTCTCTAAATTCATCCATCTCATGCTCATCAAAAGGAACCCACTAACAAGGTTGATCAGGTCTTGTTAACAAACTCATTCCAAATTGCATGGAACCGGAGAATCTTCGAATAACACTAGGTTACCTCAACGGGGATATACACATCCCCAACAATAAGAATATCATATTTCTTCTTAACAGTAGGAAGAGGAAATTCAAAACCTCCAAAAATAATCGATGGAAATTTTCCAATAGAATTGATACTGTGGACTTGAGGTTGTTTCCTCGGAAAGTGTACCGTATGCTCATTACCATTAACATGAAAAGTGACATTGCCTTTGGTGCAATCAATAACAGCCCCTGCAGTATTCAAAAGGGGTCTTCCAAGAATAATAGACATACTATCGTCCTCGAGAATATCAAGAATAACAAAGTCCGTTAAAATAGTAACGTTTGCAACCACAACAGACACATCCTCACAAATACCGACAGGTATAGCAGTTGATTTATCGGCCATTTGCAAAGATATTTCAATAGGTGTCAACTTATTGAAATCAAGTCTACGATATAAAGAGAGAGGCATATCACTAACACTGGGCTCCAAGATCACATAAAGCAGTTTTAACATAGTTTCTTTTCATGGAGCATGGTATAGTTGGTACTCCGGGATCTCCTAGTTTCTTAGGTATTCCACCCTTAAAATTATAATTAGCAAGCATGGTGGAAATTTCAGCTTCCGATATCTTTCTTTTATTTGTAACAATTTCTTTCATATACTTAGCATAAGGATTCATTTTGAGCATGTCAGTTAATCGCATACGCAAAAAGATAGGTCTAATCATTTCAGCAAAGCGCTCAAAATCCTCATCATCCTTTTTCTTGGATGGTTTAGGAGGAAAAGGCGTGGGTTTTTGAACCCATGGTTCTCTTTCTTTACCGTGCTTCCTAGCAACAAAGTCTCTCTTGTCATAACGTTGATTCTTTGATTGTGGGTTATCAAGATCAACAGCAGGTTCAATCTCTGCATCATTATTATTGCTAGGTTGAGCATCAACATGAACATCATCATTAACATTATCACTAGGTTCATGTTCATTACCAGATTGTGTTTTAGCATCAGAAATAGAAATATCATTGGGATTCTTAGGTTTGTCTACAACAGGTTCACTAGAAGCATGCAAAGTCCTATCATTTTTCTTTTTCTTCTTCTTAGAAGGACTAGGTGCATCTACATTATTACTCTGAGAATCCTTCTCAATTCTCTTAGGATGGCCTTCAGGATACAAAGGTTCCTGAGTCATTTTACCAGTTCTAGTAGCCACTCTAACAGCAAAATCATTATTCTTACTATTCAATTCATTGAGCAAATCATTCTGAGCTCCAAGTAATTGTTCTACTTGAGTGGTAACCAGAAGCATGTTTACTAATAAGTTTTAGTTCATCTTTAACATTAGCCATATAATCACCCAAGTGTTCAAGCATATCAGCATTGTGTTTCAATTCTCTACCAAAATAAGCATTGAAGTTTTCTTGCTTAACCATAAAGTCATCAAACTCATCCAAGCATGAGCTAGCCAACTTAGTAAATGGGATTTCAACTTTATCATATCTATAGAGAGAATTTACCTTTACTACATGTGTCGGGTTATCAAGACCATGTGTTTCTTCAATAGGTGATGTTTTAAAACCATGTATTTCTTCAACAGGCGGTAAATTAAGACCATGTATTTCTTCAATAGGAGGTAAATTCTTAACATCTTCAGCTTTAATACCTTTTCTTTCATAGATTTCTTTGCCTCTTGCATATCTTCAGGACTGAGAAATAGAATACCCCTTTTCTTCGGAGTTGGCTTAGGAGTTGGTTCAGGAATTGGATCAGGGATAGGATCAGGAAGCGTCCAATTATTTTCATTAGTCAACATATTATTCAATAGAGATTCAGCTTCATCTGGTGTTCTTTCCCTGAAAACACAACCAGCACAACTATCCAGGTGGTCTCTAGAAGCATCAGTTAGTCCATTATAAAAGATATCAAGTATTTCATTTTCCTTAAGAGGATGATCAGGCAAAGCATTAAGTAATTGGAGAAGCCTCCCCAAGCTTGTGGGAGACTCTCTTCTTAAATTTGCACAAAATTATATATTTCCCTTAAAGCAGCTTGTTTCTTATGAGCAGGGAAATATTTACCAGAGAAGTAATAAATCATATCCTAGGGACTACGCACACAACCAGGATCAAGAGAATTAAACCATATCTTAGCATGACCCTTTAATGAGAACAGAAATATCTTAAGGATATAATAGTAGCGAGTTTTCTCATCATTAGTGAACAGGGTGGCTATATCATTTAATTTAATAAGATGTGCCACAACAGTTTTAGATTCATAGCCATAGAAAGGATCAGATTCAACCAAAGAAATTATATCAGGGCCGACAGAGAATTCATAATACTTATCAGTAACAAAGATAGGTGAAGTAGCATAAGCAGGATCATATTTCATTCTAGCATTCAAAGTTTTTTGTTTCAGCTTAGCTAATAATTTCTTAAGATCACTCCCATCATTGCAAGAAAGAAAGTCTCTAGCAGTTTCTTCATCCATAACATAACCCTCAGGAACAACAAGCAATTCATATTTAGGGGGAGAATCTTCATCATCACTTTCATCAATATTATCAGTTTCAACAATTTCATTCTCTCTAGCCCTAGCAAGTTGTTCATCAAGAAATTCACCAAGTGGCACGGTAGTATCAAGCATAGAAGTAGTTTCATCATAAGTATCATGCATAGCAGAAGTGGCATCATCAATAACATGCGACATATCAGAATTAAAAGCAGAAGCAGGTTTAGGTGTCGCAAGCTTACTCAAAACAGAAGGTGAATCAAGTGCAGAGCTAGATGGCAGTTCCTTACCTCCCCTTGTAGTTGAGGGATAAATCTGGGTTCTTGGATCTTTTAAGTTCTTCATAATGATAAGCAGATATAAATCCCAAGTAACTCAAAGAATAGAGCTATGCTCCCCGGCAACGGCGCTAGAAAATAGTCTTGATAACCCACAAGTATAGGGGACCGCAACAGTTTTCGAGGGTAGAGTATTCAACCCAAATTTATTGATTCGACATAAGGGGAGCCAAAGAATATTCTCAAGTATTAGCAGCTGAGTTGTCAATTCAACCACACCTGGAAACTTAATATCTGCAGCAATGTATTTAATAGCAAAGTAATATGATAGTAGTGGTAACGATAGCAAAAGGTAATGGTAGCAAAAGTAGTGTTTTTGGTATTTTGTAGTGATGATAGCCATATCAACGGAAAAGTAAATAAGCGAAGAACAATATATGGAAAGCTCATAGGAAATGGATCGGTGATGGAGAATTATGACGGATGCAGTTCATCATGTAACAGTCATAACCTAGGGTGACACAGAACTAGCTCCAGTTCATCAATGTAATGTAGGCATGTATTCCGAATATAGTCATACATGCTTATGGAAAAGAACTTGCATGACATATTTTGTCCTACCCTCCCGTAGCAGCGGGGTCCTATTGGAAACTAAGGGATATTAAGGCCTCCTTTTAATAGAGTACCGAACCAAAGCATTAACACATAGTGAATACATGAACTCCTCAAACTACGGTCATCACCGGTAAGTATCCCGATTATTGTCACTTCGGGGTTAACGGATCATAACACATAATAGGTGACTCTAGACTTGCAAGATATGTTCAAGAACTCTCAGATATTGATGAAAACATAATAGGTTCAGATCTGAAATCATGGCACTCGGGCCCTAGTGACAAGCATTAAGCATAGCAAAGTCATAGCAACATCAATCTCAGAACATAGTGGATAATAGGGATCAAACCCTAACAAAACTAACTCGATTACATGATAAATCTCATCCAACCCATCACCGTCCAACAAGCCTACGATGGAATTACTCACGCACGGCGGTGAGCATCATGAAATTGGTGATGGAGGATGGTTGATGATGATGATGGTGACGGATTCCCCTCTCCGGAGCCCCGAACGGACTCCAGATCAGCCCTCCCAAGAGAGTCTAGGGCTTGGTGGCGGCTCCGTATCGTAAAACGCGATGAGTCCTTCTCTCTGGTTTTTTCTCCCCGAAAGTGAATATATGGAGTCAAGGTTGAGGTCGGTGGAGCGTCAGGGGGCCCACGAGGCAGGGGGCGCGCCCCCACCATCGTGGACAGGTGGAGGCCCCCCTGACGTGGATCTTTCTTCCAGTATTTATTATATATTCCAAAATAATTCTTCGTTGATTTCTAGGTCATTCCGAGAACTTTTATTTCTGCACAAAAATAACACCATGGCAATTCTGCTGAAAACAACGTCAGCCCGGGTTAGTTCCATTCAAATCATGCAAGTTAGAGTCCAAAACAAGGACAAAAGTGTTTGGAAAAGTAGATACGACGGAGACGTATCAGACTGCTTGCTCGCTTTGTACGCAGCCTTGCCATACACCTCCTCGAGCAACCCAACAAATATCTTGATCTGCCAGAAATGCCAAATAAGATGAAATCAAAAACATGTTAACCAAAATAGTTAAGTTCAGGTACATAAAAGCGACATTTGCATATGATCCAGCTAAAGAAATACCAGAAGTTGAACTGTCAAATGATAGTCAGTTCAAGCAGCATTACCAAAACAGAGACAGAAACATATTTTGTTAACACAAGGCATAATAAACTTCATGTCAAACAAGCAAATATGAAAGGAGGTTCAGGCTAAGAAACACTCACGATATTTTGGCAGTCTCTGTGGAAACTTATTCGTGACGTTCCCTTATTAGTGTAAGGAAGTGAATAAAGGATGTCAATGCTCCCATGATATCTATTCAGCACATACACACTCTAGTGCGCCATTGTGCCAATTGTCTTGAATAGTATCAAAAAACCCTGCCAAGAATGAAAGGAATGGTGAACACAAACTATAAATCATAGGTATTGAACAACCAGCTTTAAAAAAACTATAAAGCATAGGTATTGAACACTCTGATGAACAAAACCTTGTTGACAAACTCAGCAAATGGACATACATAAAATTTTAAAAAAGCAAGAGTTATGAAAACCTAACCAGCTTTGCGTTAAGAAGGTCTTCTTCCTTGCGAACAAACATTCGGAGGAGATCAGCAGATTTTTTGCATCGAAGTTTGGAACTGTTGTAGCGAAGAAATCATACTCCGGGCAGTACTGTGCGTTCACAAAAACAGAAATAAAACACCTCCCAAATGCCACTACACCAAAACTAGAGCAAAAAAGGGAGATAGGGGTGCAAAAGAACTAGAACTTGTATGAAGTAGGGACTAAGTACAACCCTGTCAGCACAAGAGTATATCTCAGAGGTCTCCGACTTATCATTCCACAAGTTTATGAGATAATCCATTATGTCTCCTTCCATCTGCTACCCTTCATCGAAAAGAGTATAAAGGACACGTCCTATGAGGTCAATCACATTCCTAGGGTTGGTAAACATGTAGTAGCTTGTGCTGCAGATTTAAAAGGATGAGAAAAAAATTAGAAGTTCAGATACAATAACAAGCAGAAGTTCAGATACTATAACTCAAAGGCAAGGAGAGATGAACAGAAGTTCAGATACTACAACAACAGAAGTTCAGACACTATAACTCCAAGGCAACCAGAATTGAACATAATTTCACATACTACATCAACAGAAGTTTAGAGAAAAAGTAGAATCTCTGGCAGCAACAAAAATAAGAAGAAGAAAACTCACTCGGAATACTTATTCAGACCGTCTTCACTAAACACATACTGTCTCAACATCCGGGCCTCGGATAGATGAGGGTAACTGTATTTATTTAGGGGAGCGACAGCAGAACGCCACTTCAAAGGCAATCTTGATGCTCTCTTGGAGGAAGTTATGTTGCCAGACTCAACTGCCGGTTTCCTCCTGGTGATGAAATCACTCTTCCCACCTCTCCCAGCAACAGTACCAGCAGCAGATTTACCATTCTTCGGGTAAGCAATCTTCTCAAAATCATCATCCGATGAAATCACTTCTTCTTCAACTGCTTCGACTGTAGCAACCTTCCTGGAGCAAGGGTTCTTGGAGCACCACAAATACCAACAACCCGCTTCCCCAACTTGGAAGGAATAAGGGTTCGAGATCTATCATTTTCTCTCGGAGTTGTACTCATCGATTCCTCCCTAGGCTGGTATTCCTGTGACCTGAGGAATGAGTAGTGGTAATCGATCAAGTCCAACGGCTCCACTGTAAAAGAAAAGGGAGAGAAAAAGACCATTAAATATAACTGAAGTTCAGGTACAACACATTGTGCAGTCCACCTAATATAGATGACATGGTTACTACTCAAGCTGACCTAAAAAAATGTGTTGCATTTTAAAAACTAAATGAAGTTCAGGCACAACCCAAGGCACAGTTCAAGATAAAACTGATGAAATGGAAACCATTGAACTACAGCTAACAAAAAGCATAGAAAGGCATCATCTCTGAAGTTCAAGTAGAAGAAATGCTCATATCCAAGTAAGCAATGAAAGGAAAAAATACTGAAAGTAAATACGCAAGAAAAATAAAAAAGATAAAATGAAGTTCATGCAGAAGAATTGCTCCTCTCCATCTAAAACCAGCAGCCCAGCCAGATCTCAAGCAGAAGTTCAAGTTCAAGAAAAAATTAAGTTCATGTAGAATAAAAGATGTAGTATAGGTAAGCAGTCCAAGTTTCAAGACTTACATGTATAGTAGCCAAACAGAGCTTGGAAGTCTGTCTCAAACTGGTTAGAAGAACTAATTGAGTACAACCACGTCTTCCTGATATTCATGATATTTTCATGGGAATAATTTGCAAGAACCCCATCATGAAACGAATTAACATTCGTAAGCATGAAGAATCCACAGTCGATACTGCCGTCAAACAGAAAAAGAACAGTGTTGGAACAAAAATGATGGAAAATGAATAAAATAAGTCGCAACCTATGCACAACTACAGTTAAACACAAGTGATAGAGAGAAAAAGTGGAACTCATACTTGTTATTCTGCTGGGGGATATCAATCCAATCCAAAGAGAAATTGTCGATAGTAATAGGACTGAAGGGTGTCTCCCTGTCGTTGCTGGCATCGCTCCAAAGCTTCTTGATGTTATCAGTCATACGCTGAAACAGGCGTACCGGACAGTCATCGTCTGGTCCATAGTGGGAGTCGAGAAGCTGGAACCTTGAATTCTTCAGGTCAAGAAATATCGAAACCCAATGACCAACACCACCCATGTGAGCAGGAATTTCAGGTGGGTCAAAAGTGGGGAAAATAACCTGAAGCAACATAAACACATGAATCATTAAAAACTGAAAATTAATATCAAACGGTACAAAGAAAAATAAAACAATACAAACACAGTGGATCGCAGTGCAAAACTAATACAGAGGCAAAGAACAAGATATTGCATACAGAATCATGTGCATCCATGCTATCTGGTCCAGTCACCAAGAAGTACTTCCTCACACGGGAATCAAATTAACCTATGAAAATCTTGTCCTAAAATAATGCAGACAACACCAACGTATGAAAATACAAAATGAGAGAAACAAGTTTTAACTAAAATTATAAGGAACAAAACAGAAAATAAATCACTATATGGTTGACTTACACAAACCCAATACGATAGGATGAGTTTGTGTGATCCCTGGTACTTCGCACGCAGACAGTAGAGTGCAACCTCGGCCACATTAGATCGAAGCATTCCGCGAGGAGCAAAAGATATTGCGACATCTTCAACAAAAGCTTCACACTCCTTGTTTTGGAACATAATCATTGATCTAAAAAAAGCAACATAAAGTAAAAGAAGTTCAGCATCAGGTACTCAGGAAGTTCATAACACATACAAGCACAGAAGTTCAGCTACATCACAACAGGCAGTACAAAAGGCCAAATGTCCAGCACCAGAGAAGTAAAATAGAAGTTCAACAACATAGAGTAAAGAAGTTCAGGTATGGAACCACATGCAGTTCACAGGGGCAGATGGATGTAAATATTGACCAGCTGCACTCACATCTTGGAACGATCATTATTAAGCCTAGTTACACTAAAATAAAAGTCATCAACCATCTTTCGGACAACAGCAAGGTCACTATCTGCTCAGCAAAAGAAATAGAAATTAAGAGCAACATTCAAGCACATAGATTCACGACAGTTTAATTAAGAGCAACATTCAAGCACAAAAATTCAAACACAACCACATCTCAGATGCTACACCAGAAAAGATAAAACCACAGGATTATAAACATCACAACCCATGCATTACAAACCTTCCCCCACATAGAAACAGGTTCACTTAAATTTATTTACAAACCAGACGACAAAGCACAAACCAGAAGTTCAACTTGCACCACACAGGCAGTTCACAGGGATATCATGGACATAAAACAACAACAAAAGGGACGGGGATGGGGAAAGAAGAGAGAAGCATGCTCCTCTCTTTATGGATTCTTGCCTAGACCAGTGGCAGCACTGGAATGATCAACCTCCTCTCCAAAGCTATCGCTTTCAGTCTCTTCATCGTCATCTCCAGTAGACATTGCAGCGTCGTCGGAAAAGATAGCAGCAACAGCTGGAGCAGCTGGAGAATCTGAAACAACAAAAATTGTTGGTTGTCCTGCACTAGGAACAGTTGTAAAACCAGCATCAACAACAACGGATGGCTCTGCTGTAGGAGACTTAACCGGGCCTGTAGCAGCACTACCACCAGTCTCAACAGCAGCCTCCACGGGATCTTTCTCGAGAATGATATCTCCACCTGTCTTGCCCTGCTCAGCATCAGAAACATCAGCTATCTTGCCCTGCTCAGCATCAGAAACCTCAGCGCCAATGGACGACTGAGGTTCAGTTGGGTCCACCCCATCGGAGCAGCCGGTGCCTGACACGGACTTGTCTGCAAATTCTCTGGAGGAATACTAGCATCATCATTCTGTAGCAAGAACATAAATTCATTACAAAAGGGGCACATAGTGATAAAATGCAGAAACAAGTAAAATAAAAAATGAGACAAATGGACAAGAAAAATGGTACCTTATTTTCACTGCCATGAACCTCATCAACTAATACATCACTCACGGAGCAGGTTCATGCACAGGGGCAGGTTCATGCACAGGTAAAACATCCTCCTCAACCCTAGCACCATCATCAACAGCCTACAAAAAAATCATGTAGCACACAAAATACCTAATCAACAGAAGTTCACATTACATAATCAAAGAAGGTCAGCTATGACAACTGACACATAATGGAAGTCCAAATACAGTAACATAGCAGGTCAGATATCAAACTACTCTAATACAAAAAGGGAACAAAAAGGGCCAGTTATCGAAGTCATAGAAGTTCAGGTGCTGTGGCCCTTGAAGTCCAAGTACTATAAACAGAGAAGGTTAACTAGGAAACAGTAGTACTCAAAAAAAGTTTAGGACACATGAAATCAATAAGGGTCACCTATGACTAAAAAAAGTAATAACTAAAAGCTAACAATGAACATTAGTGCAAAGAAATATCAAAAACCAACATAAACAAACCTCTTCGGTATGCTCCACATGGCCTCCTTCACGACCTAAACGAACATAATCCTGCCTCTGAATCTGTCTCACAACGACACTTGCCTCATCTTCAAAAGGCTTGCAACGAGCATCCTACATTTCCTTGAACAGCCCAAAGCTAGCCTGGAGGTGGGAAGTGCTCTAATGAAGCTCTTCAAGAAATCTAGTTTCAATTGACAAAACCTCCTTCGAAGACTTAGCATCAAAACCATGTCTGGGAGGAAGAATCCCATCAACACGACTAAGACGCTCAACAGTTGGCGGAACACGAGCCAACTCCCCACACACAGTTTCAAGAAGACCGTCAATCCTAACCAGGGAAACATTGGCAGCTTCAAACAAACTCTTGGAAGACACGCCACCTGTAGCACTCACACGGGCAGAAGAACCGCCTGGATCTATAGGGGGGCACCAGTATTAACATCCTAGGAGAATTCAAATCTTGGAGAAGTTCCACTCCCTAGGCCGGCGGCACGAGGCATAGTAAGAATAGGACGTTCGATACGCCTAAAGAATACAACCTTAGCCCGTGTCTTCCATTGCATACAAAAACAAAAGTCAACGCGTTAGAAAACAAATGAAGGAACATGGAAACAAAAAATATAGAAGACAGTACCAGAAGTTCAAGTTAAACTACTCAGGAAAGAATGATTCATATAAACACTCATAGGAAGTTTCCCAAACACCTAGTTGGCTGGGTCATCATCACCCTTCTTGACCAAGTCAGTCGCAGCAAGCGCAAGAAGCTTGGCCTGATCCATGAAATTGATGCGAGGGGTCCTCAAGTCAGAATTAGGCTTCTTGCCAATCATAAGGCAGTCCAGATACGTAAGAAGCGGCACGATGGCACAGCCTATGACAACTTTTCCTCTGCTAGTACCTTGCTGATACCTAACAAAAACACTTCGAATATCATCAACAACCAACTGGCAGTAGTCCATAACTGCCATATCCTTAAACACAAGATTCTCAGCCATTGCTGCCTCCCTGGACACTCGTGTAGACGTTCCAGGAATAACCACCTTCATGAAAACAATCAACTAAAACACCTGCAGAGCAAGATTATCCTTCATCTCATCCTTCACATGTTCCGCAAGGATATTCCGTAGATCCTTTGTTCACTCCTAGCGTACCCAAGCTTGCCCTTCAGTCTCATAACAACATCATCAAACCCATCATTCGAGGGCCTAGGAGGGGTACGATTACCTTGAGGGAATCCAAATAGATGGTGAATAGCATCACCTGTAATACGCAGAACCTTGTTTGCCTCGCCCATGTCCAGAATCATGGTTGAAGGGTCAATCCTCGTGTAGATGTTGCCCATCAAAGGACGAGAAATGTTGGAATAAACCTTCAAGTCAAACACATAACCAAAACCAGCCTTGATAACCCTCTTCTTGTGCCTAAGTTGCAGCATTTTCGCACACGTCTTGATGCTGACCCACAAGTGTGGGGGATCTATCATAGTCCTTTTGATAAGTAAGAGTGTTGAACCCAACGAGGAGCAGAAGGAAATGATAAGCACTTTTCAGTAAGGTATTTTCTGCAAGTACTGAAATTATCGGTAATAGCAAGATGGCCCAATCCTTTTTGTAGCAAAGGACAAGCCTGGACAAACTCTTATATAAAGGAAAACGCTCCCGAGGACACATGGGAAGTATCGGCAATCTAGTTTTCATCACATTCATATGATTCGCGTTCGGTACTTTGATAATTTGATATGTGGGTGGACCGGTGCTTGGGTACTGCCCTTCCTTGGACAAGCATCCCACTTATGATTAACCCCTATTGCAAGCATCCGCAACTACAAAAGAAGTATTAAGGTAAACCTAACCATGGCATGAAACATATGGATCCAAATCAACCCCTTATGAAGCAACTCACAAACTAGGGTTTAAGCTTCTGTCACTCTAGCAACCCCATCATCTACTTATTACTTCCCAATGCCTTCCCCTAGGCCCAAACAATGGTGAAGTGTCATGTAGTCGACGTTCACATGGCACCACTAGAGGAGAGACAATATACATCTCATCAAAATAGCGAACGAATACCAAATTCACATGACTACTTATAGCAAGACTTCTCCCATGTCCTCAGGAACAAACGTAACTACTTACAAATCATATTCATGTTCATAATCAGAGGGGTATTAACATGCATAAAGGATCTGAACATATGATCTTCCACTAAATAAACCAACTAGCATCAACAACAAGGAGTAATCAACACTACTAGCAACCCACAGGTACCAATCTGAGGCCTAGGGGGGGTAGGGCGCGCCCCCACCCTCGTGGATGATGGGTGGTCCCCCTCTGGTACTTTCTTCGCCCAATATTTTTTATATATTCTGAAAATAATTCCTGTGGAGTTTCAGGACTTTTGGAGTTGCGCATAATAGGTCTCTAATATTTGCTCCTTTTCCAGCCCAGAATTCCAGCTGCCGGCATTCTCCCTCTTCATGTAAACCTTATAAAATAAGAGGGAATAGGCATAAGTATTGTGACATAATGTGTAATAACAGCCCATAATGCAATAATTATTGATATAAAAGCATGATGCAAAATGGACGTATCAACTCCCCCAAGCTTAGACCTTGATTGTCCTCAAGCGGAAGCCGAAATCGAAAAAGAAGTCCACATGTTTAGAGATAGAGGTGTCGATAAATAAAATAAAATACGGACATGAGAGCATCATGATCATTCTTAGAACAACACACACACACACACACACACACATATATATATATATATATAGACACACACACATACACACACATAAACACTATTTTGATCACGGGATCAGAATAATATTATGATCACAACCAGAACTTCCTGAGTTACAGGCCCGAACTTGTGTGTGTAGGAACCTGACCTTCATGCTATCTTCGCAACCGTGTCTCCCCTCGTGAATTATTCTGGTTAGTCATGTTCTATATGATGTAAGTGTAATCTTGAAATGGTTTTTAGAAACTAAATGCCCGTTTTAAATAGGAATCTCGCTCGTTGGCAGATTTTACTCTCGGGTCATGATGAACTCACGTTTTTTGCAATTTTACTGCCTGAGTTGATCGACCTGAACTTCCCCATGTGCTAGGTTGAACTTCCGTCAACATTGCCCAAATTAGGCTGGCTATATAGCGTTGGAAAGCTATGGACACGAGTATCATGGCCCAAGTTAAATTTTTGGCAAAATGTAAGCGGTTTAAGAGCAGTTTTGAAAACCGTTTTTTTATTATACAAACAACGTGAATCGTATTTTCGATCGCATTTCTAACCCGTTTATTGGAATGAGGTAAATAATATGGCGTTGGAAAGCTGGTGCAAAACCAATCCTTCCACATGTTGTGTAGCGACCCGACCTCAAACGGTCAAGTCTCTGTGCTTCAGTGTCATCCCTGGATCGTTAATGCTGACACACACAGTACTTGAGGATTTATAACAGAGTAGCAATCACACACTTATTACATCGAATGTCTCAAAAGAAAACTTATTACAATAAATATGGCTTAAGGCCATCTAATACGATAACAGCGGAAGGCTTGGAAGATAAAGTGAGTCCATCAACTCCAACGACATAGCTGAGCTGCACGGCAACGACCTAACGAACTTTACTCCTCGTCTGAAAAGTCTCCAACATAATACATTGCAGCCCGAAACGGGTCAGCACATGGAATATGCTGGCAAAGTAACACAGTAGAGCAAGAACAGAATAATGCTATCACTACATGCATATTTGGCTGGTGGAAAGCTCTATGGTTATAGTTTTTGCGAAAAGCCAATTTTTCCCTACAACAAAGGAATATATTTTATTTAACTATCATGGTAGTTGAAACATCATTGAGAAGGTTCCTCCAACTCAATCCCAATTAAAGTAATTAACAACCCAACAATATTAGTTTAGAGTGATGAGATACTTATGACACTCCAAGTACTAGATACTCAAGATGTCCATAACTGGGGACATTGTTGGAAATATGCCCTAGAGGCAATAAAAAATGGTTATTACTATATTTCCTTGTTCATGATAATTGTCTATTGTTCATGCTATAATTGTGTTATCCGGAAATCGTAATACATGTGTGAATACATAGACCACAACACGTCCCTAGTGAGCCTCTAGTTGACTAGCTCGTTGATCAAAAGATAGTCATGGTTTCCTAACTATGGACATTAGATGTCATTGATAACGGGATCACATCATTAGGAGAATGATGTGATGGACAAGACCCAATCCTAAGCATAGCTCAAAGATCGTGTAGTTCGTTTGCTATAGCTTTTCTGAATGCCAAGTATCATTTCCTTAGACCATGAGATTGTGCAACTCCCGGATACCGTAGGAGTGCTTTGGGTGTGCCAAACGTCACAATGTAACTGGGTGACTATAAAGGTGCGATACGGGTACCTCCAAAAGTGTCTGTTGGGTTGGCACGAATCGAGACTGGGATTTGTCGCTCCGTATGACGGAGAGGTATCTCTGGGCCCACTCGGTAATGCATCATCATAATGAGCTCAATGTGACCAAGTGGTTGATCACAGGATCATGCATTACGGTATGAGTAAAGTGACTTGCCGGTAACGAGATTGAACGAGGTATTGGGATACCGACGATCGAGTCTCGGGCAAGTAACGTACCGATTGACAAAGGGAATTGTATACGGGATTGATTGAATCCTCGACATCGTGGTTCATCCGATGAGATCATCGAGGAGCATGTGGGAGCCAACATGGGTATCCAGATCCCGCTGTTGGTTATTGACCGGAGAGTCATCTCGGTCATGTCTGCGTGTCTCCCGAACACGTAGGGTCTACACACTTAAGGTTCGGTGACGCTAGGGTTGTTGAGATATTAGTATGCGGTAACCTGAAAGTTGTTCGGAGTCCCGGATGAGATCCCGGACGTCACGAGGAGTTCCGGAATGGTCCGGAGGTGAAGAATTATATATAGGAAGTCCAGTTTCGGCTATCGATAAAGTTTCGGGGGTCCACCGGGTGGGGCAACCTATCCCGGAGGGCCGCATGGGCTGAAGTGGGAGGGGAACTAGCCCTTGATGGGCTGGTCCACCTCCTTGGGCCTCCCGCTGCGCCTAGGGTTGGAAACCCTAGGGGTGGGGGGCGACCCACTTGGCTTGGGGGCAAGCCACCCCCTTGGCTGCCGCCCCCTTGGAGATTGGACCTCCTAGGGCCGGCGCCCCCTAGGGACCCTATATATAGTGGGGGGAGGGAGGGCAGACGCACCCTAGCCCCTGGCGCCTCCCTCTCCCTCCCGTGACACCTCTCCCTCTCGCTGAGTTTGGCGAAGCCCTGCCGAGATCACCGCTGTTTCCACCACCACGCCGCCGTGCTACTGGATCTCCATCAACCTCTCCTTTCCCCTTGCTGGATCAAGAAGAAGGAGACGTCTTCCCAACCGTACGTGTGTTGAACGCGGAGGTGCCGTCCGTTCGGCGCTAGATCATCGGTGATTTGGATCATGACGAGTACGACTCCATCAACCCTGTTCTCTTGAACGCTTCTGCTCGCGATCTACAAGGGTATGTAGATGCACTCCCCTCTCCCTCGTTGCTAGATGACTCCATAGATTGATCTTGGTGATGCGTAGAATTTTTTTAAAATTCCGCTACGTTCCCCAAAAGTGGTATCAGAGCCAGGTTTATGCGTAGTTTCTATGCACGAGTAGAACACAAAGCAGTTGTGGGCGTCGATATTGTCAATTTACTTGTCGTTACTAGTCTTATCTTGATTCGGCGGCATCGTGGGATGAAGCGGCCCGGACCGACCTTACACGTACTCTTATGTGAGACTGGTTCCACCGACTGACATGCACTAGTTGCATAAGGTGGCTATCGAGTGTCTGTCTCTCCCACTTTAGTCAGATCGGATTCGATGAAAAGGGTACTTATGAAGGGTAAATAGAAATTGGCATATCACGTTGTGGTTTTGGGTTATGAACGCTTGGCAGTCACGTGCTGATGATTACTCCCTCGTTCAGTGCGCATTCTTTATAGCTTAGAACCGGGGCTCCAAAAGTGTTTTGAGCAACACGGAGCATATGAGATGTTCGAAGAGCTGAAAATGGTTTTCTAAGCTCATGCCCGGGTCGAGAGATATGAAGTCTCCGACAGGTTCTTCAGTTGTAAGATGGAGGAAAATAGTTCTGTCAGTGAGCACATACTCAAAATGTCTGGGTTGCATAACCGCTTGACTCAGCTGGGAGTTAATCTCCCGGATGACGCGGTCATTGACAGAATCATTCAGTCGCTTCCACCAAGCTACAAGAGCTTTGTGATGAACTTCAATATGCAGGGGATGGAAAAGACCATTCCTGAGGTATATTCAATGCTGAAATCAGCGGAGGTGCAGATCAAAAAGGAACATCAAGTGTTGATGGTGAATAAAACCACTAAGTTTAAGAAAGGCAAGGGTAAGAAGAACTCAAGAAGGATGGCAAGGGGGTTGCCGCGCCCGGTAAGCAAGCTGCCGGGAAGAAGCCAGAGAATGGACCCAAGCCCGAGACTGAGTGTTTTTATTGCAAGGGAAGTGGTCACTGGAAGCGGAACTGCCCCAAATACTTAGCGGACAAGAAGGCCGGCAACACTAAAGGTATATGTGATATACATGTAATTGATGTGTACCTTACCAGTACTCGTAGTAGCTCCTGGGTATTTGATACCGGTGCGGTTGCTCACATTTGTAACTCAAAGCAGGAGCTGCGGAATAAGCGGAGACTGGCAAAGGACGAGGTGACAATGCGCGTCGGGAATGGTTCCATGGTTGATG
Source organism: Triticum urartu (assembly GCF_056163025.1). Classification (NCBI taxonomy): domain Eukaryota; kingdom Viridiplantae; phylum Streptophyta; class Magnoliopsida; order Poales; family Poaceae; genus Triticum; species Triticum urartu. The sequence goes on from NC_141877.1 coordinate 547,296,459, forward strand.
TGATCGCCGTCGGCACGCTACCTCTACATTTACCTATGGGATTAGTTTTAAACCTCAATAATTGTTATTTAGTGCCAGCTTTGAGCATGAACATTGTATCAGGATCTCATTTAATTTGAGATGGCTACTCATTTAAATCCGAGAATAATGGTTGTTCTATTTATATGAGAGATATGTTTTATGGTCATGCCCCGCTGGTGAATGGTTTATTCTTAATGAATCTCGAGCGTAATGTTACACATATTCATAGTGTGAATACCAAAAGATGTAAGGTTGATAATGATAGTCCCACATACTTGTGGCACTGCCGCCTTGGTCACATAGGTGTCAAACGCATGAAGAAGCTCCATGCAGATGGACTTTTGGAGTCTCTTGATTACGAATCATTTGACACGTGCGAACCATGCCTCATTGGTAAAATGACCAAGACTCCATTCTCAGGAACAATGGAGCGAGCAACCAACTTATTGGAAATCATACATACTGATGTGTGTGGTCCAATGAGTGTTGAGGCTCGCGGTGGCTATCATTATGTTCTCACCCTCACTGAAGACTTGAGTAGATATGGGTATGTCTACTTAATGAAACACAAGTCTGAGACCTTTGAATAGTTCAAGGAATTTCAGAGTGAGGTTGAGAATCAACGCGACAGAAAAATCAAGTTCTTGCGATCAGATCGTGGGGGAGAATACTTGAGTCACGAATTTGGCACATAGTTAAGGAAATGTGGAATAGTTTCACAACTCACGCCGCCTGGAACACCTCAGCGTAATGGTGTGTCCGAACGTCGTAATCACACTCTATTGGATATGGTGCGATCTATGATGTCTCTTACCGATCTACCGTTGTCATTTTGGGGCTATGCTTTAGAGACTACCGCATTCACTTTAAATAGGGCTCCGTCGAAATCTGTTGAGACGACACCGTATGAATTATGGTTTGGGAAGAAACCTAAGCTGTCGTTTCTAAAAGTTTGGGGATGCGATGCTTATGTCAAGAAACTTCAACCTGAAAAGCTCGTACCCAAATCAGAAAAATGCGTGTTCATAGGATACCCTAAAGAAACTATTGGGTATACCTTCTACCTCAGATCCGAAGGCAAGATCTTTGTTGCCAAGAATGGATCCTTTCTAGAGAAAGAGTTTCTCTCGAAAGAAGTAAGTGGGAGGAAAGTAGAACTTGATGAAGTATTGCCTCTTGAACCAGAGAGTGGCACAGCTCAAGAAAATGTTCCTGAGGTGCCTGCACCGACTAGAGAGGAAGTTAATGATGATGATCATGAAACTTCAGATCAAGTTGCTACTAAACTTCGTAGGTCCACAAGGACACGTTCCACACCAGAGTGGTACGGCAACCCTGTCTTGGAAATCATGTTGTTAGACAATGGTGAACCTTCGAACTATGAAGAAGCGATGGCGGGCCCAGATTCCGACAAATGGTTGGAAGCCATGAAATCTGAGATAGGATCCATGTATGAAAACGAAGTATGGACTTTGACTGACTTGCCCGATGATCGGCGAGCCATATAAAATAAATGGATCTTTAAGAAGAAGACAGATGCGGATGGTAATGTAACCATCTATAAAGCTCGGCTTGTCGCTAAGGGTTATCGACAAGTTCAAGGGGTTGATTACGATGAGACTTTCTCACCCGTAGCGAAGCTGAAGTCCGTCTGAATCATGTTAGCAATTGCCGCATTCTATGGTTATGAGATATGGCAAATGGACGTCAAAACGACATTCCTTAATGGTTTCCTTAAGGAAGAATTGTATATGATGCAGCTGGAAGGTTTTGTCGATCCTAAGAATGCTGACAAGGTGTGCAAGCTCCAACGCTCGATCTATGGGCTGGTGCAAGCATCTCGGAGTTGGAACATTCGTTTTGATGAGATGATCAAAGCGTTTGGGTTTACGCAGACTTATGGAGAAGCCTGCATTTACAAGAAAGTGAGTGGGAGCTCTGTAGCATTTCTCATATTGTATGTGGATGACATACTATTGATGGAAAATGATATAGAATTCTTGGAAAGCATAAAGGCCTACTTGAACAAGTGTTTTTCAATGAAGGATCTTGGAGAAGCTGCTTACATATTAGGCATCAATTTCTATAGAGATAGATCGAGACGCCTCATTGGTCTTTCACAGAGTACGTACCTTGACAAGATATTGAAGAAGTTCAATATGGATCAGTCAAATAAGGGGTTCTTGCCTGTGTTGCAAGGTACGAGATTGAGCACGGCTCAATGCCTGACCACGACAGAAGATAGAGAAAAGATGAGTGTCGTCCCCTATGCCTCAGCCATAGGGTCTATCATGTATGCTATGCTGTGTACCAGACCTGATGTAAACCTTGCCGTAAGTTTGGTAGGAAGGTACCAAAGTAATCCCAGCATGGAACACTAGACAGCGGTCAAGAATATCCTGAAGTACCTGAAGAGGACTAAGGATATGTTTCTCGTTTATGGAGGTGACAAAGAGCTCGTCGTAAAGGGTTACGTCGATGCTAGCTTCGACACAGATCTGGATGACTCTAAGTCACAAACCGGATACGTGTATATTTTGAATGGTGGGGCAGTAAGCTGGTGCAATTGCAAGCAAAGCGTTGTGGCGGGGATCTACATGTGAAGCGGAGTACATGGCAGCCTCAGAGGCAGCACAAGAAGCAATCTGGGTGAAGGAGTTCATTACCAACCTAGGAGTCATTCCCAATGCGTCGGGCCCGATGACTCTCTTCTGTGACAACACTGGAGCTATTACCCTTGCCAAGCAGCCCAGGTTTCACAGGAAGACCAGGAATATCAAGCGTCGCTTCAATTCCATTCGTGAAAGTGTTCAAAATGGAGACATAGATATTTGTAAAGTACATACGGACCTGAATGTAGCAGATCCGTTGACTAAACCTCTCCCTAGAGCAAAACATGATCAACACCAGAACTCTATGGGTGTTCGATTCATCACAATGTAACTAGATTATTGACTCTAGTGCAAGTGGGAGACTGTTGGAAATATGCCCTAAAGGCAATAATAAAATGGTTATTATTATATTTCCTTGTTCATGATAATTGTCTATTGTTCATGCTATAATTGTGTTATCCGGAAATCGTAATACATGTGTGAATACATAGACCACAACACATCCCTAGTGAGCCTCTACTTGACTAGCTCGTTGATCAAAAGATAGTCATGGTTTCCTGACTATGGACATTAGATGTCATTGATAACGGGATCACATCGTTAGGAGAATGATGTGATGGACAAGACCCAATCCTAAGCATAGCTCAAAGATCGTGTAGTTCGTTTGCTATAGCTTTTCCGAATGTCAAGTATCATTTCCTTAGACCATGAGATTGTGCAACCCCCAGATACCGTAGGAGTGCTTTGGGTGTGCCAAACGTCACAACGTAACTAGGTGACTATAAAGGTGCACTACGGGTACCTCCAAAAGTGTCTGTTGGGTTGGCACGAATCGAGACTGGGATTTGTCACTCCGTATGATGGAGAGGTATCTCTGGGCCCACTCGGTAATGCATCATCATAATGAGCTCAATGTGACCAAGTGGTTGATCACGGGATCATGCATTACGGTACGAGTAAAGTGACTTGCCGGTAACGAGATTGAATGAGGTATTGGGATACCGACGATCGAGTCTCGGGCAAGTAACGTACCGATTGACAAAGGGAATTGTATACGGGATTGATTGAATCCTCTACATCGTGGTTCATCTGATGACATCATCGAGGAGCATGTGGGAGCCAACATGGGTATCCAGATCCCGCTATTGGTTATTGACCGCAGAGTCGTCTCGGTCATGTCTGCGTGTCCCCCGAACTCGTAGGGTCTACACACTTAAGGTTCGGTGACGCTAGGGTTGTTGAGATATTAGTATGCGGTAACCCGAAAGTTGTTCGGAGTCCCGGATGAGATCCCGGACGTCACGAGGAGTTCCGAAATGGTCCAGAGGTGAAGAATTATATATAGGAAATCCAGTTTCGGCTATCGGGAAAGTTTCGGGGGTCACCGGTGTTGTACCAGGACCACCGGAAGGGTCCCGGGGGTCCACCGGGTGGGGCCAACTATCCCAAAGGGCCCCATGGGCTGAAGTGGGAGGGGAACCAGCCCCTAATGGGCTGGTGCGCCCCCTTGGGCCTCCCCCTGCACCTAGGGTTGGAAACCCTTGGGGTGGGGGCGCCCCACTTGGCTTGGGGGGCAAGCCACCCCCCTTGGCCGCTGCCCACCCTTGGAGATTGGATCTCCTAGGGCCGGTGCCCCCCTAGGGACCCTATATATAGTGGGGGGAAGGGAGGGCAACAGCACCCTAGCCCCTGGCGCCTCCCTCTCCCTCCCGTGACACCTCTCCCTCTCGCTGAGTTTGGCGAAGCCCTGCCGAGATCACCGCTGTTTCCACCACCACGCCGTCATGCTGCTGGATCTCCATCAAACTCTCCTTTCCCCTTGCTGGATCAATAAGGAGGAGACGTCTTCCCAACCGTACGTGTGTTGAACGCGGAGGTGCCGTCCGTTCGGCGCTAGATCATCGGTGATTTGGATCACGACGAGTACGACTCCATCAACCCCGTTCTCTTGAATGCTTCCGCTCGCGATCTACAAGGGTATGTAGATGCACTCCCCTCTCCCTCATTGTTAGATGACTCCATAGATTGATCTTGGTGATGCGTAGATTTTTTTTAAAATTCTGCTACGTTCCCCAACAGACATGGCTAACCATGATTAGTTTATACACTCTGTAGAGGTTTGCGCACTTTTCCCCACAAGACCTGATCTCCTCCGTTCGATTTCTTGCACTACATGGTGTTTGAGAAATGGATGACTGAGACATAGTCTTTCAGAAGCATTAACCCCTTACTCCCGGCAGACCATACCAACCTACATCCCTCTACCTGCTGATCCACCTCTTCGGGAGCTTCACGCAACTTACTCAACTATGCTAGAGCCCATAATAGTTTGTGACTGCACACGGAATTTTCTACCATGAAAATATCTCAGTTCCCTTTGAGCCTGGGTGGCGGACCATAGGATTATCACACGGGTACTCCGGGATATCCTAGGACAACACTAGATTCCCCAGGTGCCCAACAAACAATCCACCTAGATGTGTATTCAAGTTGCCACCTTAAGTTGAACCATTAATGAACAATCTCACATCTGTCATGGATTTCACTCACCCAAACCACGTCTACGAGCATAGCATAGCAATAGAAGCAATACGTAGAAGTAACTCCCAAGGTTTGAATATAATTGGGCAATAGGTTCTACCTCATCAACTACTTCCCAACGCACATGTTAATCACATCCTAACCATGCAATATTTGAGGATTGGAACTAATGCATAAAAACTGGGTGATAAAGTGGTATGATCAAAGTGTTACTTGCCTTGCTGATGATCCGCAAAACCTAGGGACTCGTAGTAGCACGCTTCGCACTCCGGGTGTTCTATCGCAAACAAACAATAGCATACATAAGCAGTCAAGCAAAGAAACACGGGTAAATCTCAAATAAGAAGATCTAACCAGAAAGTTTTACTTAAGAACTCCGGTGTGCGAAAAGAATCAAATCAAACGGAGCAATGAAACTCAAACGGCGAAAGAAACAAGATCCGTTTACTAATCTGGACTAAGGTCAATTTTTACAGTACCAAAATCATGTTCAAGTTGGTTAAACGGAAAGAGGGTTTCGAGACGAAGATCTAGGCGCTTGAATCGCCTGATTCCGAGAAACGAGCGAATAGATAAACTAAAACGAAAATCGGATCAGAAATCGCGATCAGAAATAATCGCGGAAAAATCCGAAAAAAGAAAACTGACGAACAGGCTAACGAACGAGCATTCGTTGTCTGCAGCTAACGTGTGAGCACGTTCGTTATGATGAACGTACAAACGAACGTCCGCAAAGTAACTAAACCGAGAAAAACCGGCGAACCGATCTATCCAAAAAAAAACTAGGGTTTTCACAAAAACCGAACGACGCTTATACCTCCGACGAGGTCCGGCCTGGCAGGGCGGCTCCGGCGAGTGGGGCGGGACAACGCAGGGCAAGCGGCAGCGCGCGGCGGCAAGGCAGCGGGGCAAGCGGCGGCAAGGCAGCGTGGGGCGGCTCGGGGCTCCAGGGGGGCGAGGCGGCGGCTTATAAGAGGAGGGAGGGTGCGGCGACTTGGGGAAGGGGGCGAGGCGCGGCGTGTCCGGGACGGACACGGCGGCGGCGGCGCAGCTCGGGAGTCCTCTCCCGAGCCGGTGCGGGGAGGTGCGCGGCTGGGCTGGCTGGGCCTCGGCCTAGTGCGGTCCGGCGGGAGTTTTTTATAAATAATTTCGCCTGAACTAAATAAATCCTAGAAAATAAAATAAAAATCTAAAAATGCCAAAACAAATTTTCACTGTCTAAATAAAATATTTAGAACAAGATGAACATTTTCTTGGCCCTAAAATGCAACTTTGAAAAACGTGCAATTTTTCTAATTCAAATAAAATAGCAATAAACTCTAGATAAAATCAAATATTTGATTTTAATATTTTCCTCCAATATTTCATTTTTTTGGAGAAGTCATATTATCTCCTCTCATATATTTTAATATGAAATATTTTCGGAGAGAAAAATAATTAAAACCAAAAATCCTCGTTTCAATATTTGATAAAACTCAAATATGAAAACAGGGAAATCCCAAACTCTCTTCGAGGGTCCTTGAGTTGCTTAGGATTTCGAGGATCGAGGAACGAAATGCAATAAAATATGATATGCATGAATGATCTATGTATAACATTCCAAATTGAAAATTTGGGATGTTACAAACCTAACCCCTTAAGATGAATCTCACCCTCGAGATTCGGGTTGGCTAGAGAATATGTGTGGGTGGTCTTTGCGAATATCATCCTCTCGTTCCCAGGTGGCTTCATCCTCGGTATGGTGACTCCACTGAACTTTGCAAAACTATTAACCTTGCTGCGGGTGACTCGGCTGGCAAATTCGAGAATCCTGACTAGCTTCTCCTCATAGGTCAAATCACTGTCCAACTGAATCGCCTCCAAGGGTACTGTATCTCTTAACGGTATATCGGCCATCTCAGCATGACACTTCTTCAGCTGTGAAACATGGAATACATCATGAACTCCTGACAGTCCTTCAGGTAACTCCAACTTGTAGGCAACTTCTCCCATACGTTCCAAAATTTGATACGGTCCTACAAATCTCAGGGCTAACTTTCCCTTAACTCCAAAACGTTTCACTCCTCGCAGGGGTGACACTCGCAGATATGCTCTATCTCCAATTTCATAGGTTATTTACTTGTGTTTCAAATCTGCATAACTCTTTTGCCTGGACTAAGCTATCTTCAGTCTATCTCGGATCAACTTAACTTTCTCTTCAGACTCTTTGATCAAGTCTGGTCCAAACAACTGTCGGTTTCCGACTTCATCCCATATCAATGGTGTTTTGCACCTTCGTCCATACAGGGCTTCAAATGGTGCCATCTTCAAACTGGCTTGGTAGCTATTGTTGTATCAGAACTCTGCGTAGGGCAAATTGTCATCCCAACTAGATCCATAATCTAGCGCACAGGCTCTCAACATATCCTCCAGAATCTGGTTGACTCTCTCGGTCTGTCCATCGGTCTGCGGGTGAAATGTTGTACTGAACTCCAACCTTGTCCCCAAAGTTTGGTGCAGCTGATGCCAAAACTTTGAAGTAAACTGTGTTCCTCTATCTGATACGATTGTCGTCGGAACTCCATGCAGACATACGATCCTGGTCATATATATCTTGGCCAACTTTGCACTTGTATAGGTGGTTTTCACTGGGATAAAGTGAGCTACTTTGGTCAAGCGATCAACTACTACCCATATAGAATCATTTCCTGATTTGGTCCTGGGCAATCCGGTGATAAAATCCATGCCAAGTTTATCCCACTTCCATTCGGGTATCGGCATCGGCTGTAACAATCATGCTGGCTTTTGATGCTCAGCCTTCACTCTCTGACATACATCACATATGGCTACATACTCGGCAATATCCTTCTTCATACCAGTCCACCAGAAATGTTCCTTCAAATCCAAATACATTTTGGTGTTTCTGGGGTGTATCGAGTATGGTGAGTCATGAGCCTCCTGAAGTATTAACTTCCTGATCTCTGTGTTATTGGGCACATAAACACGGTCCTCAAACCATAAGGTGTCGTGCTCATGCTCATGAAAACTTTTGGCCTTTCCTTCGCTCATTCTCTCTTTTATCTCGGCAATCTCTTTGTCATCCTTCTGATCTTCTTGAATCTTTCCTAACAATGTGGACTGAACCTCCATTGTTGGAACAAAACCTCTAGGAACAATCTCAAATCGAAGTTCCCTGAGATCCTCTGCTAACTCCTTTGGCAATCCCGTGCTCACTAGGGTATTAGCATAACTCTTCTGACTCAAAGCATCGGCTACGACATTGGCCTTGCCTAGATGACAGTGAAGCTTCATGTCATAATCCTTTATAAGCTCCAACCATCTTGTCTGCCTAAGGTTTAGCTCCTTCTGTGTGAAAATGTACTTCAAACTCTTATGATCCATGTACACATCACAACGATTTCCAATAAAGTAATGTCTCCAGGTCTTCAACGCATGCACTACGGCAGCCAACTCCAAATCATGCGTGGCATAATTCAATTCGTGTGGTTTCAGTTGTCGCGAGGCATACGAAACAACTCTTCCGTCCTGCATAAGCACACTTCCAAGTCCTAGGCGAGAGGCATCGCAATACACTTGAAACTCCTTACGTATATCCGGCAGAATCAGCACTAGGGCTGTAGTCAAACGTTTCTTTAACTCCTGAAAAGTTGCTTCACATTCTTCTGTCCATTTAAATTTGGTATCCTTCTTTAATAAATCCGTCATTGGCTTCGCAATTTTGGAAAAATTCTCAATGAATCTCCGATAGTATCCTGCGAGTCCAAGAAAACTGCGGATCTCACTAACTGAAGTGGGTGCCAACCATTCAGTGACTGACTGAACCTTGGTAGGATCTACTGCTACACCTTCTCCTGATATAACATGTCCAAGGAATCCAACTTCCTTCAGCCAAAACTCGCATTTGCTGAACTTGGCATACAACTGATGTTCCCTGAGTTTCTCGAGAACTAAGCGCAAATGCTCTTCGTACTCCTCCTTGTTCTTCGAGTATACCATTATATCATCAATGAACACCACAACAAACTTATCCAAATATTCCATGAACACCTTGTTCATCATGCTCATGAAATAGGCAGGGGTGTTAGTCAGTCCAAACGACATGGCCATATATTCATACAACCCGTACCGTGTGGTGAATGCTGTCTTTGGTATGTCCTTCTCTCGTATCTTCATCTGGTGATATCCAGATCGTAGATCGATCTTTAAAAACACCTTAGATCCTTGCAACTGGTTGAACAAATCATTGATCATCGGCAGTGGATATTTGTTCTTGATCGTCACCTCATATAACGCACGATAATCAACAACCATTCTTAGAGACTTATCCTTCTTCTCGACCAAAAGCACTGGGGCTCCCCATGGTGATGATCTCCGTCGAATGTAACCTTTCTCCAATAACTCCTTGATCTATTTCTTAATCTCCTCCAGATCATTTGCGGGCATCCGATATGGTCGCTTCGATATAGGCCCGGTGCCTGGCAATAGCTCTATCAAAAACTCGATGTCTCGATCTGGTGGCATGCCTGGTAACTCCTCTGGAAAAACATCCGGGTAATCCTTGACTACAGGCACTTCCTCCTGAACAACTCCCGTGAGGGTATTTAATTGGCTACTCCTTGGCGCATGCCTAGATACATACTTGATCCTTTTTCCCTCAGGGGTGGTGAGACAAATTGACTTACTAACACAATCAATGATTCCTCCATACTTTGACATCCAGTCCATGCCTAATATCACATCCAATCCTTGTGACTCCAAGATTATTAGGTCAGACGGAAAACATGGCTACCAATGGTTAAGGCTATCTGGTCGCACCATCGATTAGCCATATACTCTGCTCCAGGTGAACTCACTAACAGAGGGGTCCTAAGGGTTTGGGTTGGTAGTTTAAACTTATCCACGAACTCCCTTGATATGTATGAATGCGATGCACTAGTATCAAAAAGAACAAGGGCGGTAAAAGACATAACCAAAGACTTACCAATAACCGCGTCTAGCTGCTCTTCAACCTCGTCCACGTTGACGTGGTTCACTTGTCCTTTGTTGAATGGATTGGGCTTCTTTCCAGCACTCCCATTGCCGTTTCCATTCTCCTCTTCTGGGCACTCCGTGGCATAGTGTCCAGTCTTCCCGCACTTGAAACAAGTAACGTGGCTTAGGTCTCTCTTGGCGGTTGTGGCTGGATTGGAACGGTTCTGATTGTTGCTTGCTCCATTCCCATTCCTTGGGCCAGTATGATTATGGTTACTTCCTCCATTGTGGGTGTGGCCTCCATGGTTATGAACAAGTCCTCCTGAGTTCGGGGTTAGGAGAGGCTTCTGCTGAGCTCTTGAATTATACCTTCCTTGTCCATAATTCCTCTTACGGCTCTCAATCTGCTGCTGCTTCCCTTCAATCATAAGAGCCTTATCTACCAACTCCTGGTAGTTGTTGAATGTTGCCACTATCAACTACATGCTCATCTCATCATTAAGCCCTTCCATAAACTTCTCCTACTTTGCGGCATTTGTGGCCACATCGTCAGGGGCATAGCGAGATAACATGCTAAACTCATCCGCGTACTGAGCCACAGTACGGTTCCCCTGGCGTAAGTTGCGAAACTCACGCTTCTTCAAACTCATAGCTCCAGTTGAGACATGGGCTATACGGAAAGCTTGCTGAAACTGATCCCATGTAACAGTGGCTATAGGGTAGGTGACAATGTAATTCTCCCACCAGGAGGCTGCTGGTCCATCCAACTGATGTGCGACAAAACGCACCTTCTCAGCATCTGTACATCCTGCAATGGTTAAATCCCTTCCAATCCTGCGGATCCAATCATCTGCCACTATCGGCTCGGTGCTACTGGAAAACACCGGCGGCTGGAACCTCAGAAAACGGGATAAGTTATCAACTGGTGGTGGCGGCGGTGGATTATTGTTGTTGTTGTTGTTGTTGTTGCCTTGGTTCTGAACTAACAACTGCATCAGGGTATTCTGCTACTGGATCAACTAAGTGAGCTCCGGTGGGAAAGTAAATCCGGGGTCATGTCTCGGAGGTATCTGATGGGTTTAGAGGGGAGATATTAGAATAGAATGAGGTCTAATGAGAAAACACTACCCATATGCACATGAGACAAACACAATCATTTCACTCAATCAATCAAGCAAGGGCATACAATCGGTCTCACTATCGTTGCAAAAGTGCTTGGACTATACTATATACATGGTGGAATACTACTACTGATGTGGTGGTCTACTAAAAATATTCTTCAGTTGAAGACTCCATGATGTCTGCTCCAGCTTCGTCTTCATAGTCATCATCGCTATTGTCGGGGTCCGAGTCGGTGTCGTCGATGATAATGTAGTCCTCCAGGCGTATCTCCTTGGGTTCTTCGTATTCTCCTCCTGGTGCGGGGTCTCACAGGAATACTCCTAGCTTCCTTTCCAGATCGTCATTTTTCTCCACTAGTATGACGATTTCCTCCTCATAATCTTCAAGAGTAGCCTTAACACTACAAAAAAATACACTTCCGTGATGATATGTGTTTGTCACAGTAGGTCGCTTTTTTTGTCATGCATGTACATCCATGACAAATTTATGACAGAATCAAGATAGTCATACCTGTGCTGTCGTAGAAGTGTTCCATGATATTACCAAAATTATCATCACGGAAGTGTCCACTTCCATGACGATAAATCGCGCGTCACAGAAGTGCTTTCGTCAAGGGTGACCGACGCATGGCATCCACCGTAACGGAACGCCGTTAAGCTATCGGGTCGGGTTTTGGATCCGATAACCCGTTAACAGCCCCGACCAATGGGGATTTTCCACATGTAAAATCATCATTGGCTGGAGGAAACACGTGTCGGCTCATCGTTGGGACAGATGTCAACCACTCATTGGACGGAAGGCGCCTATGATACATCGACACGTGGCACGGCCCAATAGAGGCCCATTCCTGTGAAAAGGCCAGCTCGTTTGACTTGGTCAAAAGGTGGCGGGCCGGCCCATGGAAAGCCTGTTAACGACCTGTTCGCATATAGCCCATTTACAGCCCACTAACCCAAGGCCCGTTACTCCCTATCCGAATTAGGCCCAGTAGCGTCATCTGGGCCATCCAATATGATTCCAGCCCATTTTCACTTCTGGCCCATGTATGGCCCATGACGTCTTTCGGCCCATATGAGGCCCCATGTAACTCTTGGCCTATTAACGACCCGTGGTGAAACTGGCCCGTAAGGAACAGTGTATCACTTTACACTCATTAACGGCCCGTGGTGAAACTGGCCCATAATGAACAGTGTATCACTTTATACCCATTAACGGCCCGTTATTCCGTTGGGCCGTTTCCAGCCCATGTTATCTTTCGGCCTTATCAGAGCCCATTTATTCTTGGGCTCATTTCCAGCATTCGTTTACTTACGGCCCGTTACTGTCATTTTCTGCTTGTGGGCCAAATTCAGCCCGTGGTTATAGTCGGCCCGTTTATGGTCCGTTAATATGTTGGGCCATTTTCATAGCGTCATCAAATACGGCCTATTAACGATGGCCCGTTACGGTCGGCCCATGAACGGACGATTCAACTCTAGCCCATTTACGACCATAATGCGGCCTGTTATTGGCCCATGTTTGGCCAATCGATCATACGGCCCGTATAAGGCCCACTGATGATATGGCACGTAGAAGGCCCATTGTGTCTACGACCCATAGAAGGCCTACTGTTTCTACGGCCCGTAGAAGGCCCACTGTTTCTATGGCCCGTAGGAGGCCCAATGTCACTATAGTAAATATTAGCCCATGGTTATTGTGGCCTAGTTTTAAAAAATAGGTTATTGCAGCCACTAGTTAACCGCGGAAAAAGAACTGCAATGACTACAAGCAAACAAATAAACAAGACAACAAGGAAATAAATAAGCAAGCAAGTAACGCTAGGCTATCACGGCTATTACACATATTACATCCACTAGGCATCAAAGTTCGCCACCAGTGCAAATATAGGGAACAAAGCAACATATCATATACACTAGCCCTCAAAATTGGCCACCAGTGCAAATAAACGCGGCTGCAAAACAAGAGCATAACTGAAACAACTTCAGAAGAGCTCAAGAAACGTTATCCTGGGTATCCACCATGCTGGCAATAAGCTTAGCAAGATGATTAGCTTTGTCCTATTTGGCGCTAAAATCCTCCAATGCTTGCTGTTGCACCAGAAAGTATGCATCTGAATGCTCCAGGGACTTCCGTAGTCCTTCCGCTTCTTGTCGCAGCATAGCTGATCGATGTCTTTCAGCTTGTAGTTGAGACTCAAGAAACCGAACTGATTCAGACAGTGAGTTTGAATAGCTTGTGCAAGCGGTAGTGGCCAGTAACTCCAACACTAAACCAAGACAGGATGTGTCACTATCCTGAACCTTATCTGCATTACTTCCTTTACCGTTGCTTAATAAGGCACTCTTCCCCAATATTCTGTCAGCATTCTAAAAGAAGAAACAAGCAGACACATAACAAGTTTAGCATGTACTAGTATATGAAACTCGTTTCGGTGAACCAGTTCATTAGTAAGGTGGATAGGATTAAACTACCAAGTCTTCTATTGCCAAGTACTAGTACATAATAAAAGCATCAAACAAAAATATATCTATGTCCTATGGTAGCAATGGAATCTTAAATTAGAACAGTTGTTCTTCAGGTTTAGGCACTTGTTCTACATGAACATAGTATAGTAAGACGCAAGAATATAATACTTAAAAATAGAAAATGAGCTCATAGACCTTACCACATTCTTGGTTCGGGACCAGTACAGAACAAGGCGTTCCCAGTCATCATCCAGTAAATGTGTCTCAGGAGAACGTAAGGGAATTTGATAAGTTTCTTTGCTGGTGAAGTACGTTTTCTTCAGGTAATTCCGATACTGCCACCAAGCATTCTTGAAGATAGCAGAGGTTATAACTTCATCCTGAGTTTCAAAATCGGTCCTTCTCTATAGAGAAAAATGGGAAAATTTGCTGTATTATAACCATCATGGAGGTAGGATGTATGGGACGAAGCAAAGTAATTGCCATGAATAACATTACTTACACATAACTCCTGGACAAACACCTGCAACTGGCATTTTCCTTCATCTTCAGTATAATATTTCCAAGATGGGAAGATACGCACATACGATTTAACAACATCAAATATGATAGATGCTAAACTACGACTAGCTGGTTGTGCTTCCTCCACAGGAATAGGCATACTAACTAGTGGAGTTGGGGATCGCCATGATAGTACTGGCCCTATGGGCACTGGAGCTTCCTTACTAACTGCTCTTGTTTGGGAGCTCTGTGGTGGAGATAGTGATGTGTCAACAGGAACTGGGTTACTATCAGCTGGGGTTGGGGTTAGATTGGGTGAAGCTGGTTCTCTATCCATCATAGTAGGGGTACAATCTGCGAGAGTTTGGGTTATGTGTGGTAGGGCTGGTTCTTGTGCATGTACAACCGGGGTGCTATCTCCACCAAGAGGTAGCACTGTTATTTGAAGACCGTGTTTTTAGTCCGCTAGATACTGGCATCACCGGCTCCAATTCAAATGGCTGATAAACAGGAAACATAGTTGAATGTACAGACATTGTATGAGAGACAGATGCAATAGATAGTGTGGAAAAAAGAGGGCATGAAATAGTTGACATGTATATTGTTTAACTAAAACGGATAGCATGACATAATTTCACATATATGATGTCTATCTAAACTGGATAGCATAGCATAACATAATTCAAAGATATGATGAATAACTAAACAGGATCGCATGACATAATTCACCTACATGTTATCTAAGTAATAAGGATCGCATCATTTATTTCACATATGTGATTTATATGCTAAACAGAGGGCATTCGATATGATGTTTGAACTAAGAACATGGTGTTGAATATTGTGTATATGATGTCTAAACTATGCAATGCAAGACACCGTATGCATGATATGAGCAGTATAACCGTGCCAAGTTAGAGCATACACCTCAGTGGGGGAATAGGACTGGTCATCTGTCTCTAAATCCATCTCTGAGGAGCTATCGGGACCCAACAAGAGATCTGCTTCGACAGGTAGCACTGTCTGCTCTGAAGGCCTTGTTTTCACTCCAGATTTTTCCATCTCCCACCCAAATGGCTGATTCACAGGAAGAGTAGTTTAATGTACAAACATTGTCGACAAATGGAAATGTAATGAAGAAAAGGATGGGCAAGATATCATTCAAATATATGATGCCTGGTTAAACAGGATGGCATTGCACATTTCACATATATTATGGCTGGCTAAAAGACATGAGACTGCATAATTCCCATATATGATATAGAAACTAAATAGGTGGCATTACAGAACATGTCTAAACTAAGCAGGTGACATATATGATGTCAAAAGTAGGCACTTCAAGGCAACATATGCATGATATGACTAACAACACCATGCCAAGGTAGAGCAAACACCTTGGGGGGTAAATAGGAGTGGTCAGCGGTATCCGAATCCGCCTCAGAACAGATATCTTCCTATAGATTACAATCTGGAGAGGGGTGGGGAGGGTTTGCCATTGAACCCACCATGGAGCAATGTCTGCATGACATTGTATTGCTGCGCAAAACTCTTCTCTTTTTCTCTACATGTTCAACATGACTGTGTACAATATCTGACATGCATACGAAAAAAATATGGTGAGATTATGTAAGGAGAGCATGCAGAAATTTGGAGTGATGGTAACAACCAGTGGATCGATGTTTTTTTGTTGAACCAAAATAGCCCTCTTTTGCCGTAGCCGTGTAGTAATAAGTGATGCAACAAGTGTACAACCTCTTTGCCGTAGCCCTGTCGACCTCAGCATCATTGGGTTGGTCGCTGAAGCAGTTGAGGCAGAGGTGGCTGTCGGAGGTGTGGAGGAAGATCTGAGGAATCTGCAGACGGCGTCCAGGGCACTGCTCTGTTGTGACAGATCGTTCTGTCGTTGGAGCAGCTCCGGTGAGCCGTAAGACGTCAAGGCTGAAGCAGCACAAGATAGACATCGTCAATCTCAAGTGGGATTCTAATAACATGTCCAATAGATGATGTAAAATGGATGTAAAATTAGCATCACCAAAAACCACCTGACTACAACAGATGAGGTAAAAACTGATGACTCTGAATTAACTGTCGAAACTGAAATTTACTGTGGAATCTGAATGCTACTGTCGAAGCTGAACACAATGGTAGCAGAGAGGCACTTGACATGTAGTTTAGGGAGGGCCTGCAGTTCATCTTCAACATGCACCCCCCTGAGCCGCCAACCACCACCGGCCGAACCGCCGGCCCCAGCGCCGCCTCGCCGCCCCAAAACAACTCGCCACCGCCGCCCCGGCCAGCCCTCTAGGCCCCCCACCCCCACCCTGAACCCTAAGATAGATAGTGGGGTACCTCTCCGGCGAGCCCCCGTCCCCGCTGCGGGTGGTTCTTCCTTAACTCCGGCGAGCCCCCCAACCCCTGAAAATCGACTGACCCAAAAGTCGATTCAGTCGACTGAAGTGTGGCTTAATCAGAGTAGAGCAGCAACACGAGCGAGGGGGAGATCAGCAGCAGCAGCTGGGCAAGCGAGCGATCGAGCGAGAGCCAGAGCAGCAGCAGATTCGGCTGGTATGGACGCCGCCACTGAAGGGGCCTCGCACTAGGGGAGAGCCGCCGTGGAGATGTCGCCCGTGGCGCCGGCTTCAAGGTAGCCGCTCCATGGGGGTGCGGGATGGAGCACCGTCGGCGCCAGGAGGTCGAGTTAAGGAGAAGGTGCGATGCGATGAGTGTACAACCTCTTTGGTGGCACTGAGTAGGCCTCGGCTTCGTCCGAGGAGTCGGTGAGGATGCTGCGGTTCTGGTGGAGCAGGTTAAGGCGGCACTGTGGGGATGGAGCTCCTTGGAGGTGGAGGACGGGGCGGCTGAACCGGCGGGACGGCAAGATGGACGACGGATCCTCATCCGGGGAGGTGGACGAGGGACGTCGAGCTGTTGCGCTGGACGGCGTCGTCGGGGAAGAGGCTCCGGCTGGGCAGCGGTGACGTGGCAGACGGAGGAGGGTGGGGTTTCGCGGCTGGAGCGAAGAGGTTATGGCGGCCTGGGATTTTGAATGGCGAAAAGGGGGCGATGGGAGGGGTGAAGCATGACTTAGGAACGCGCTTGTCCAAAATGTAGGGTGTGTTACAAAAGTACCCCCACCGATTTGAACTAGTGGCCTTTTCGGCTCAGGGTTAGAAGGGGGATTTCGCGTGTCGGGATTTGGCAGCTGGAGGGAGTTTTCGCACGTGTTGTAATTTCAGGATAGCAAGGCGCGGGTTGTGAAGGCGCCAGTTTTGGGAGCATGATATCTGAATTTTAGGGATATAACAAGACGCGGGTTGAATTTTAGGGACAAGCCTAACGTGTAGTAATATTGTACTTGTACGTACCAAATTAATTCGAACTTCCCTCAACCAAAAAGAAAACGAAAAAATAAAACTATTCACACCACACAATGAGAGAGTCTTGCCCTATTTTACTATACAAATGCTATTCAAAGCTACTCCCTCCTTCCATCTATATAGGGCCTAATGCGTTTTTTGATGCTAACTTTGACCAAATATTAGAGCAATGATATATGACATGCAACTTACACAAAGCACACCGTTAAATTCGTCTGTGAAAGGTTCTTTCAATGATATAATTTTCACATTGTGCATGTCATGTACTATTAATCTTGCCAATAGTCAAAGGCAGTCTTAAAAATCTTATTACGCCCTATATAGATGGAAGGAGGGAGTATGAATCCATGTTATGTCCGATTAAATTTTTTCGCTTGCTGTATAATGCATGTAACCTACTCATACCAACATTTCAGTGCATTCCAAATGTCTATACTACCGCTGCAATTCGAATTAAAGTTGAATTCGTTTCTCTATTTCAATAAGATTCTACAATCATGATTGTTGCTAACTTCAACCATCATAGTTTCCTTGCTATCCGCTAGATATAAATCAGACGGCCTATAATGCAGGATGGCAGGCACACCATCATCAACAACTCCATTTTTTATAAGAGTAGAGATAAAACATATTAAATGTAGTATAACATGTTCATAACCACACCATGTGTATCACCGTTATATATATTCACACATCCGTCGGTTTGAAACACTATGATAAATTCTTCAAATATCCGAATTCGCTTTTTATAATGAAGTATATATGATCTCTATTCGTCTTTTACACCCACACAACCCTCTTATCTTTGTAGCTAGCACTAACTTTCTCTTGTGCATGCACAGGCCCGCATCCCTCTCACCCTCCCTTAGCCTTCTCTAGCTCCATCGCGCAAATTTGTCTTTTCAGTTTAGGTCGTTCACCCACGGTGTGTGTAGGCCCCCTAGCTCCTTCTTTACAGCACACATCGATCGATATGCCTCTCTAGCCAGGTGTGCCTAGCACAAACACAAGCTTCCCCTCTTCTCTTGTCACCGTCCATGCCTCACTCCCACCACTCTTTTCATCATTCTCGTACTCGCACACTCCTCCCCCTCGATATAGTATGCCTCTCGTACCACCTCCTACATGCATCCCTCTCTCTCTATCCTTCTCCTCGTGCCTCATTTGCTTCTAACACACACATGCATGTATACCGATCGAACTCCCAACATATACCTAGATCGACTTTAACTACCCCCCATCGATCGACGTACCTCACAAGTTATGTCTCTCCTCTCTCTTACAAAGGGCGATTGATCTTCCTATGTAGTTACATCTACTTACCACAGCCACATCGTCCCCCCTCATCATTCGTGCATGCCTCCTGACCCGTCTCTCACACGCACGTGCATAGACAACAAGCAGCCATCTCCTCTCTTATTGATATTGCGGGCGTGCCCTCCATTTGTCTAGCAAGCCTATCCCACCATTTGTTAGAAGCAACTCCACTACCACCCCCTCCAACACTCTAGCTCTGTCTCTCTGCCAACCTTATTCATCTCCTGCACATATGCATGGATGTCGATCGATCTCCCTTAATACATGAGGCAGATCGATCTCCTTAATACATGAGGTAGGCCTCTCTCCTCCTCCACACATATACCAGCCATTGTACCTCTATAGTTAATTGGGCCTCCCTCTTCCCCACCACACACCGGTAGTCGAGCGCTGCAGGTAGGTATCCATGCCACAGAGACAAACTGCACATGTCCCATCTCACGTTCCAGTAGTCCAACCACTCTATATCTTTGACGTGGGCACACACAAATTCGATGTCACACTTTATCGATCGCGCGCGCACACACACACACATCATCCCTCTCTTCGATTCTATGGACACCTCAAGCCGATGATACCTCCACTCTCTTCTCGTGGATTGCCCCCTCTATATATATGTTATATCTAGGACTCTATTTCACACACATTGCATATGTTAAATTTTTTGATTGACCCCCCCACACACAAAAAACTCTCAAGAACCCACACACTATATCTCTCTAGGTTTGTATCTCTCTCACACAACCCCACGCAGGTGGTGTACATATACAAGAAGAGAATAGGTGCACCGTGCATGTACTCATGCTTCGTGCCCAGCCACACCCGCGCGGGTACACGGTGGAGCTCATTTATTTACAAAATGGCAGCCCACATGCTAATTTGAACGCCTGTAGCGATTGTTTACCTAGGGAGGTCGTGTACCACGCGTGCACGAAACAAAGTTCGATTTGACGCGTTGCCGCATTATTTTTAAATAAAGTTATAGCGCTCAATGGCACGTACACAGAATATAAAACGATTTTTATGGAGGAAAAGGTAGTCCACTCTTCAGAGTATCTCACACAAGGCTCCGGTGGCCTCTCTCTCTCTCACCGTTGGTCACTGATCCAGCCGCATCCCGTCCGCCGGGGGAAAGGGAGTGCGGTGGCCTCTCTCTCTCTCTCACCGTTGGTCACTGATCTGTCCGCATCCCGTCCGCCGGGGGAAAGGGAGTGCGGTGGCCTCTCTCTCTCATCGTTGGTCACTGATCCGGCCGCATCCCGTCCGCCGGGGGAAAGGGAGTGCGGTGGCCTCTCTCTCTCTCACCGTTGGTCACTGATCCGGCCGCATCCCGTCCGCCGGGGGAAAGGGAGGAAGTGCATCATTTCTCCGTTCGACGACGCCGAGGCAGCACGTCCCGATCTGCGGTACACGCCGTTCTCTCTGACCAAGCTCCGACGCGGCAGGGCCTACGCCACCTGCTCGCAGATTCCGCCCACCGCCGCTCACCTAGTTACATCCCGACGACCTCTAGGTATCCCCTCCGGCCTTGCCCCACTGCCCGTTTTCCCACGTCGCTGCATGTGGATCTTCCATAGTTCTTTGCCCAAAACATCGCTCGTCCGACGTACTTCCCATATTGCATTCTCGTCCTCACACCGTTTTAGACAAACACAACCGTGTTGTTATCTTCCCTTAGGACAAGGAATATGCTTCTTTTTTGTCGTCGCATGTGTCATCAACTGTTATTGGCCAGTAATTGTTTCCTTTCTACCTCTTTTTTGCAAACAGGGCTATCCATTTCACGTCGTTGCTATTTTGACCTTTTGGTGAACTGCACAAATCACTTTTTTCTTAAGAGTGTTTTGTGCAGTTGTACTAAAATGTCACACAGGCAACGTCTCTACATTTCAGTGCGATTGCACAAAGGGAGATTGGTTTTGCTCTATCCTCCTCATCCAACTCCGAGCCTAATCTTCTACAACTAGTTAGTGTTAAGAGAGACTGCAAAGGTGAACGGCTTCTATTTGTGTGTTTATTGTTTCATCAGCAGTCCTCTATTATCGTAATCACACTTGATATCTTTGGAACAGGGATGTTCAGCTCTATTTTAGTGGAACTGCACAAAATGATCGGAATGTTGCATGCTCCAGACAGCTACTTTTTTTCCCAACATGCCTTGTTGATTTAGACAGAGCTGGGGGGACGTTGCTGCCAATGAAAGCATGTATAAATTTTAATTTAACACCTTCTCACAACTTTGTCTTCAGTTGTGATGTAATTATTAGCTCTGATCTGCTAATAATTGACATGCATTAGCAAGGAAGTTAGTTTTTTATTGTTTCCGAAAGAGCATCGATGGCAAGACACGCGAAACAAAACCTGAAAGCTCACACCATTGTACAATTTCATGTCGCTGGAAAATTATTTGTATAGTACATCAATTATGCAAACAAATGATTGAAGCTTGATAGCATTGCTAGAAGCCTCTTCATCATCCGGGTCCATGTGCCATGCACAAAATTATACTCCTTCGTTCCTAAATATTTATCTTTTTACAAATTTCAAACGGGCATATTTTAGAGTGTAGATTCACTCATTTTGCTTCGTATGTGTACTCCCTCTGTTCCTAAATATTCTATCCGTCTTAACAGAGATTTCAACAAGTGACTACATACGGAGCAAAATGAGTGAATCTACACTCTAAAATATGTCTATATACATCTGTATGTGCCAGTCCATTTGAAATCTCTAAAAAGACAAATATTTGAGAGAGAGAGTAGTCACTCGTTGAAATCTCTAGAAAGATAAATACTCCGGAGTATATTTAAGAACCGAGGGGGTAGTGCACAACCGCATGGGAGACTCAGCCCGGTCGTTGCGCCACATTAATAGCGAGTAATGAGCAGTCAAATCATAAGCCCCACCTTTCCCACTATAAGTTGCTCTGAAGAAACAACCATCAATACGCTCTTCTTTGAATCCGCTCATACTACTCCATCCGTCACTGTTTATACAGTGCGCTTTAGAAAAAAAAGAAAAAAAATCTGTGGGACCAAGGCGACTAGCGATCGGCCTGAAAAATAGCATTGATAGTTATAGCACGGCGTCTATTACTAGAGGGAATAATGCGTACACACATGCATGCAGTGCTTCCACCCCGGGTACACACATGCATGCACTCCGTAGTAGTACAGTACATGAAGAGAAAATTGTGGACTTGATTGCGGTTACCACGCCCTAATTAATTGAGCATTATACCAAACGTGTCTAAAGTCTCTCTGGTGGTGGAAATGCATTGAGAGAAATGCATCATAATGAAGCGTGCCCTGTAAACTGTGACAGAGGGTGGAGTAGTATGAAGGTGCAAAACCAATTACGCGTACTACTGCGCTTGGCTCTTCGCCCCTTCGTGAAGTCAAACAATGATGGTACTCCGCATGTTGGGTATTACAGTGTATGCCTCTGACAATCTGACACCGAATGGACTGATGCATGTCCACCGAGGGTAGGTTGCATTAGTCAAAAGGCATAAGCGAGCTTCACCTTGTCCCGCAAGCTTCTCCTCGTTCCGCGAGTTGACGGGACACACCAAAAAGTAGTGCTAGTCGATACTCCCTCCTTTCCAGTTAATATGGCTTAATCTTTTTGTGGGTAAATGAGAGAGCTTTATTCATATATAAGCATTCTTAGGACGATCAACCAAGACACTGGTCACTAGGAAGCGAGGTACCCCGCAAAAAAAGAAGTAGGAAGCGAGGTGTTTCATCAAGCCAGCTCTCGGCCACATTCAAAGTGCAGCAAGCACGGTTCGCACGAAGATGCGCCACAAGGTTTGCTGACCTGTTTACATGCTGAATAACAAAAAAAGAGGAAATATTAATGAGCGCTACTATTTGTAACAGGATATGAGCCAGAATTAAGCGAGAATTGTGGCGAGTGTTCCATGCAATCAACTTCCATTATCACATGCGAGAACCCTCGAAGAGAACCAAATGTGTTGAAGATTGCTTTATCACATTTTAAAATTATAATAAGAGTGCAGACGCTCCTCCATCCGGTTCCTAGTACTAGTATAGTACGTACCTTTATGGACTATAGTAGTAGTACTAGTAAACTTTGCGCTTGGCTGTTCGGGAAGTCGAACAATAATAGCACTAGTAGTATAGTGTATGCTTCTGGCAATCTGACACCGAATTAACTGTTGCACGTCCACTGCCTGATCGAGGGAGAGCTTGCATTAGTCAAAAGTTTCTCCTTGTCCTGCGAGCCACCGCGCGCAAGCTTCTCCCGCCCTGCAACCTTCTCTTCGTTCAGCAAGTTGACGGGACACAGCAAAGTAATGCTAGTCCATGCTGCCTCCTCTCCGGTTAATATGGCTTAATTTCAAACGAGATAAATACACTGTCTGTCACTGTATATTTGTAAAAATACGGTCAGTGGACTTCATAATACGCTCATTGCGCTCAATATATATATTTTCCGGTGTTCATACGGTCACTAGCTCACCCTGACTGAGTATGTGTGTGCATGCACGTGTAGGTTGAGCACTTGAGCGTGACCGTGTGTGTTCCATCGTGTGCTTGGACATGCATGCATTAGGGCATCGCGCACGTTTTTGCGTCCATGTGTACGTGTGACTGTTGCATACACGTAGGGGGAGTACGTTTAGGGGCCACTAAGGAGTAGCCAAATCACACAGTAAGTTAGTCGGAAGAAGCAACCATCATTTCACTCTTGAATGACACGTATGCAATATAAAATGGTTGATATGGAGAGAAAAAGAAAACCATTATATATACACTAGCAGGAGCCTAAGCTACAAGCCTTGTTGCTTAGGTTGCTCTCTTCACAAGTGTAGAACGACGGGCCTGATCCCGCAGCTGGGGGAAGGGAACAATGTTCTGCGTAGACGCAGTCGACATCGGTGAGGGAGAAAACCCACAGTCAGTGCATCCCAATCGGGGGTCACCGCGGTATGGGCCGATGCCGCGTCCCAACCGCCCTTCTAGCTACAGCCCGACGTCCCAGGTAGTCCATCTTCCTTTTGGAGCCGGCTTGCTCCACTGCTGTAGCTCCATCTCCATGTCGATCTTTCTCTACTTCTACCGGATTCTACTTGTGATGAGTTTATGTCTCATGAACTAGTGCCAGTATTATTATTCTAATCACACTTCTTCAATATCTTTGCCATCAGGGATGCTCAGGTCGATTTTAGTGGAACTGCACAAAAGCATCGTATGATTCGAGGGTGCCAGCCGTCTTTCCTTCGACAGGTTCTACCTGGCCAGGAAATTAAATCATGTTTAGGGATTAGGGTTTAAGTCGTAGTGACCCCATCAGTAGTTTTTCTATCGTACACGCTCTCACAACTTTTTTCTTTAGTTGTGAAATAAATATTGGCTATGATCTGTGAATCATTGAGATGCATCAGCATGCGTGTTAGTTTTCCTTTGTATTTGATGGAATGTTGTAACGGGGCAACCTTGGAATAGGAATGAAAATGGAGTAGAAAAGTTTCCGTTTTTCCGGAGAAAAATGGAAACAGAGAGAAACCAACGTTTCGTTTTGTTGGATCGCGCCAACGAGCAAAACCAACATTTAAACCACGTTTGTCGTGTTCGTGTCTCACCCTCCTCCACGGCTCAACCCCACACGGTCGCTCGGCATGCCACTCACCGCAAACCGAGTAGTATACCATAACTTTCCCGCCTGCTTGTCGATGGATCGCGCCATGGAGTACTAGCACTACTAGAAGAGATTGACGAGTTGGGGGAGGACAGCTAGCTGTAGCACGGACTCCCAAGAACTTACTACTAGAATATATCACGCATGTTGTAGCCGGCTATTGCGACCATTGAACGCGGAGCAGCCACGTGCACCCAGAAGCGGCGTAGGCGGGCGCGCCGCAATCAATGTCGGCGCCAGTGAGAGGTCGCGTCCACTCTGGCCGGGCATGAATGCGACACTGACCGTTTCGGGCGGGAAGCACGCACGGATGATGAAGAGGGTTCGGGTTGGTCAGGACCGGCTGTGGCAGCGGTCCGGACGTGTGCGAACAAGAGATGTTGTACGTTAAGATTTCTGCGTATATAATTAACAACGTAAATAATGTGCCAGTTGGAAAAATATGATTGGAGATGGAGATGGAAATGGAATTTTACGTAAACACAGATATGCATGTCTATGTCTATGTGTGTGTGCGCGACGACTCTCGCGACCTGGAAGCAGGGGCATGTTTTTGATCGAGTTTTCTTTCTTGGTACATTAGAAAATCAGTTTGTCTAATTCACATCTAGATGTTATTTAAGGATATCACATCTAAGATCCCACAAGTATATAATGTAGCAAGAAGAAACAAAAAAAAACTAGGAAAAGACCACAAACAGAGTGGACATCAACTTATATGTGACATAACTATGTCACATCTAGATGTGTCCTAGACAGACCCTTAAAAAACTGTCCGCCAATTTTCGTTTCTTTTTTCCGGGAACGCGCGTATTCTATTTAAAACCACTGCTATGGAGAGACTTTTTTACTCCATTATAGCCTCTTGTTTGATAGAGTTTGTCGCGTCTCGCTCTCTCACCCTCTCCATATCAAAACAAGATGACATTGTCCATTCTTTCTCTCTCCTCACTGGTGGTCACAGATCCGGCCGAATCCCGTCCGCTGCGGGATGTGAGGAGGTGCAGCGTTGACGTTGTCGCCGTCGGCGACGGAGGAAGCCGATGCGTACCGTCCTCTCGGAGCCGGCACTGGCGCGGACGAAGATCCTCCGCGCCCTTGTTCGCCGCCATCGTGTGGGCAGATCCCGCCCGCCCGCCTAAACGACATCTCGCCCACCTGAGGTATAACTTCTTGTACTGGTCCAGCTCCCCAGGTCGCTGCGTGCGGGTTTTCTTCTATGCGACTACTCCCCAGCTCCCCATGCATAGTAGCTAGGGTTCGTTGGCTGGTCCAACATCACCTACTAGTACTATTATAGAGGAAATGCCACTCAAAAAGTTGTCCTGATTTATGCCTCGGTGGAGGTATACATGTTGTTTCGACAAAAAGTACATGGTGGTTGTACGGTCATTGTCCATATGGTGGTAGTACTATCACTGGTTAAATGAAGAAATGCTTTTTTTTCTCGGGTATCCTGGTTTAGTTCCCATCAAGATAATTATGATGCTTCTGTTTGTTGGTGTACTTTTCATTAATTCTTATTGACAATTGAGATGTCGTTGCTAACCCTTTTTTTATATTTTTGGAAACAGCGATGCGTGTCTCCATACCCGGGCATGTCTTCCTCAATTTTAGTGGAACTGCACAAAATTGGATGGCCATTGTTGTTCCGCCTCACTGTCCTTTTCCACGTGGTTCTTCCTTCCTCGAGCTTGATTACTGAGAAGAAACAGACCACAGTAAGGATTTGTCGAACTTCTTAGGTGCCTCACCCAAACTTGATGCCAAATGGATGATGCATCACCACGATGACCTATCGATGCTCATGGTTGCGCCTCATGATTGCGTCGGCTGGTGAAGCTGATCGATTTTCGACGAAAAATAAGCTGTCTTCCATCAGTGCTCTTTGCTTGTTACGCAGAAAGATGATATCCTTCGTCAGTTCACCTTGGTTGCGTTGGAGACGCAGTCGTCTTTCACGTTGGTGAAATTTTCGCTAGGGTTTTACGACAGGTGGGCCCAAAATGTGGCTGGCTCACCTGTCATACAGCCAAAAGCAGGTGCAGTGAAGGCACCGGAGCTCAGTCCGTACTACAGTAGTATCTATCTATCGATCTATCTATAGTCTATAGTCTATAGTCTATAGTCTATCTATAGTCTATCTATCTATCTATCTATCTATCTATCTATTCTATAGCTATACTAATTAGCGACTCCCAAGAAATTACCACGTTAATCAGTAATTAGGAGCCATTAATCTGATGGGACCGAATTATAACGGTGTAGATTAACCAGTCTATTTTAAGCCCTTTAGTAAAATGCACAATGCAATCTACGGTAATCTTTGTCCCAATTATATTTCTAAGAGGCATCTAAATTGTAACGTGTAGGTCACGAACTCCCCATCTCCTTCAAAAATAAAAATCTTTCTAAAGCCCACAATCTTTGACGGTTGTAAACGTAGAATACATGAAAGACACGATCCTAATCCAGATCATATCGTGTAGGTCATGAACTCCCCATCTCCTTCCCCTAAAAAAACTGTCCATCTTCTTCCCCTAAAAAACGAAATCCCCATCGCCTCATCTCAGAAAATAAAAAACCCTCTCACACACGCCGCCGCCGCCGCCGCAGCAGAAGCAGCCGCCGTGTTCGCCTCGCTGCATACAGCTGGTCGATCAAAGCAATATTTCCATATGATTAATCCCCTCATGCCTTCAAACTTTCCAAGCTCTTAATCCCCTCATGTGTTCAAACTTTATCTGTCCGATTTCCTAGATCTTCGTTTCTCTTTGTGTTGTGGCGGCCGTTGTGCGAGTCAGCGTGCTTGAGCGCGTCAGGTTCGGTTACAAGGTGCAGTGATGGAGTATGATGTTGTTGGCTTGCTGCCTACTTCTAGGTATCATGTCAGCCTGCTGAAGGAGAGTTTGTGGTTTCCTGCAAATTTTATTCGAATTTTTATTTTTCATTGATGTTCGTCTTTAGTTTTGGTTTGGGGCTCCTCCAAGTCTTGATCCATGGCTAGGTTTGCATGCTGGATTGACTTCCCATGCCCTTAATCCCCAATCTGTTTGCACATCTCATTTGTTCATTTCTTCAAGCTTTAACCATGTAATTTCCCAGATCTTCGTTCTCTGCATTGTGGTAGCTGCTGTGAGTTCGGGCCGGAGTAACCCCATCGCCGGTAGTGCACGGGATGCATGGCAGCCTAGAAGCAGGTTCGGTTGTAGATGACAGGCTCAAATACATTCCCAGCCATAGCATAAGAACCAAGCATGTCATGGATGCATGCATAGATATGTACAGGGGTGAAACATGATCAGCGAGTCAGGATGTCAGATGGTTTAATTAGAATTGATAGGCACAATCATATCTTTCAACTAATCTATATATCTTCCACTTCCACATTTATCTTTTATTCTGCACCAGATGGAACTGGAATCGATGTAAAAAATATTGGGGATGTTGGTGCTGAATTAAGTAAGATGTTTAGGAGATATCTGGGTTAGTGGATATGCATCATAAATAATGAATCCTGACATGATGAGTTCTCCTTCACAATTTGATCGGATTTTCAGGTATTAAGTAAGATGTTTAGGAGATATTTGTGTTAGCGTATATGCATCATAAAAAATGTATGTTTACATGATGAGTTCTCCGTCACAATTTGATCAGATTTTCTGGTCTTCGATGAAGGTCCTGCTATTTCTTCTTCTGATATTTGTTCTTCATGTAGTTTTCCTCTTTAGTTACTAACCTTCTGTAGTTTTCCTCTATAGTTACTAACCTATACAATGGATTTTGGAACATGTTCATTACTTAATCAGATTTGACCTTGACGTATATGAAGATTGGAGACAAAGTTGTACAGCAAGACACATAAGCAGTTGTTTCTAGCATGTTGATCTGTACCTCTGGCGTAGTCCAGGTGCATCGAGTCATGGTTCAGAGTCTGGTGAGCGCTGGTCCAATTGCCTACGCCAGGTTTGATCTGGAGACCTTTACATTTTGACAGTTTTTTCTCCTCGAGTTTCAAAAACCAGAGGGATACAATATACAATATGCATTACTTATATATACAAATTAAATTGAAGGTCGTCATTTAAGTTGTGTGTTCTTTTATTTGCATTGAAGTCCCATTTTTTATATTTTTTGCATAATATTGAAGAAGAAAGACAATAGATTTTGTACCATGATCATTACCTAATCAGATTTGACCTTGACGTACATGGAGATTGGGGACAAAGTTTTACGGCAAGACGCCCATGCAGTTGTTTCTAGCATCTTGATCTGCACCTCTAGAAAGGTCCAAGTGCATCGAGTCATGGTTTAGAGTTTGGTGGGCACCTGTCCAATTGCCTACGCCAAGTTTGATCTGGGGACCTTTACATTTTGACAGATTTTTATCCAAGAGTTTCAAAAACTAGAGCGATACAATATGCAGTAGACATTACTTATAAAAATTAAATTGAAGTTCACCATTTAAGTTGCGTGTTCTTTTGTTTGTATTGAAGTCCCAATTTTTTGTATTTTTTCCCGCAATATTGAAGAAGAAACTGAAGTCCCTAGATGTATTTAATACAATTAACCATGGGGCCCATGCTTATAGAAAATAAAGATCAGACTAATTACTCTTTTGATACTATATCAGCATGCATCAACACCAAGAAAAATGAAATTGTTTACCTAGAGACCATATTTCAGATTACAAATTCCTTTATCTACTATCCATATACCACTTGTATCACCATCTCTTCGCCGAACTAGTGCACCTATACAATTTACCATTGTATTGGGTGTGTTGGAGACACAAGAGACTCTTTGTTATTTGGTTGCAGGGTTGCTTGAGAGAGACCATCTTCATCCTACGCCTCCTATGGATTAATAAACCTTAGGTCATCCACTTGAGGGAAATTTGCTACTGTCCTTGAAACCTTTGCACTTGGAAGCCCAACAACATCTACAAGAAGAAGGTTGTGTAGTAGACATCAAGCTCTTTTCTGGCGCCGTTGCCGGGGAGGTTAGTGCTTGAAGGTATATCTTTAGATCTTGCAGTCGAGTCTTTTAGTTTCTTGTTTTATCACTAGTTTAGTTTATAAAAGAAAACTATAAAAAAATGGAATTGAGTTTACCTCATACACTTCATCTTTTTAATATCTTTTGTGAGTATGATGGAAAGGAAAATTGTGCTCGAATACTAGAAGAAGAATTACATAGAATGTTTAGCACTAAATCTTTGAATGATGAGCATGATTGCAATGTTGTTAGTATTAAATCCTTGAATACCCATGGTACTAATGATGATTGCATTAGTTATGATGAAAATGTCTCCTATAAACATGTCAATTTTTGTGGAGTATATTGGGTTTGTAAGTACACACCAAATAGGTAAGATAGATATTGCAAGAGGCATAAGTACTTAGAAACTAAATTGTAGCAAGAACGGCTAGATGAATGTGCTGAAAATTTAAATTATCTTGGCCATACTTGTGAGCTTTGCAATGAATATGATCATTTCAGTACCCAATGCAAATTGTTTCATGATCGTATCGTGTCCAAAAATTGTGATGACTTGATTTCCCTTGCACATTATAATGAACTTAGTTTGCTCTTGGGTTATGAAGAAATGAAACATATAACTAAGCATATTCCAAAATTTGCCCTTGATAGAGTTCTTCATTTTGATCTAGAGGAAATTTATATGTATTGTGCGGTGAATTGTATTGAAAATCCTTATATTGCCAACTACATAAAGAAAAGAAAACAAATAGAAGATAAAGAGAATACTAATGAAAGGGAAGAGACCTCCCAATATCCTCCTATTATTTCTTATGATGAATTAGGTAACGAGGAGGAGCCTCCTATTCAACGAATCTCATTAATAAGGAGCTCCAAAAAGAGGATTGAACCCACACATGATGTGGTGAAGAAGAAGAAAAGAAAAAGGAAGAGAGGTAAAAAGATATCTCTCCCAAATAATGCTGCTCCTATTACTATTGTGCCTCATGAAAATATAATTGTGGAAGATAATGATACTTCTTATGATCTTGAAAATCCTTTTGGCACTTGCTTGGAAGAATATGATAATTGCTATACTTTTGGTGCTATCCATACTAGTAATGATGAGAGTGATTATGCTTATGATATGAAAAGGCCCAAGCTTGGGGATGCTATGTTTGATGAAGATGATGTTTTTGAGAATATATTTTCTGCAATTAATGTTTGTCCCAAGCTTGGGGATGCTACGTTTAATGAATATGATATTTTTAGTCTCCCAAGTTTTGATATGCAAATTTATAATGATGATAACATGCCTCCTACTTATGATGATTATTGTGATGATACTTATGCTATAAAAAGTAGTGATTATATTTATAAAACTTGTCATGATTATGGTTACCCCTTTTCTGAACATTACTCTTTTAATGTGGAAGCAATTTATAGTATTCGAGTTTCTTATGATACTTCCACTATTCCGAATGAGAAGAATCTTGCTTATGTGGAGAGTAATAAAAATTCTATGCTTACGCATCATGAAATTAATGCTTTAGGTGCTGGTTATATTGTTGAATTCATTCATGATTCTACTGAAAATTATTATGCGGGATGAATATATGCTTGTAGGAATTGCAACAATATCAAGTTTCCTCTCTATGTGCTTAAATTTTTGAAGTTATGCTTGTTTTACCTTCCTATGCAAGTTGATTATTGTTACCATAAGTTGTTTGCTCACAAAATCCCTATGCATAGGAAATGGGTTAGACTTAAATGTGTTAGCAATATGCTTCATGATGCTCTCTTTATGTTTTAATTCTTATCTTTTATGTGAGCATCATTGAAATCATCATGCCTAGCTAGGGGCGTTAAACGATAGCGCTTGTTGGGAGGCAACCCAATTTTATTTTTGTTCCTTGCTTTTTGCTCCTGTTTAGTAATAAATAATTCATCTAGCATCTGTTTAGATGTGGTTTTATGTTTAATTAGTGTTTTTGCCAAGTAGAACCGTTGGTAAGACTTGGGGAAAGTCTTGTTGATCTTGCTGTAAAAAACAGAAACTTTAGCGCTCACGAGAATTGCTGCCATTTCTATTTGGAAAGTGATATTAGTTAATTATTTTTGCAGATTATTAATAGATAAATTCCTCACGTCCATAAATTTACTTTAGAATTTTTGGGGTTCCAGAAGTTTGCGTTAGTTACAGATTACTACAGACTGTTCTGTTTTTGACAGATTTTGTTTTTCGTGTGTTGTTTGCTTATTTTGATGAATCTATGGCTAGTAAAATAGTTTATAAACCATAGATAAGTTGGAATACAGTAGGTTTAACACCAATATAAATAAAGAATGAGTTCATTACAGTACCTTGAAGTGGTGTTTTGTTTTCTTTCGCTAACGGAGCTTACGAGTTTTCTATTAAGTTTTGTGTTGTGAAGTTTTCAAGTTTTCGGTAAAGATTCGATGGACTATGGAATAAGGAGTGGAAAGATCCTAAGGTTGGGGATGCCCCGGAAGGCATCCTCTCTTTCATCTTCGTTCATCGGTAACTTTACATGAAGCTATATTTTTATTCGCCACATGATATGTGTTTTGCTTGGAGCGTCATTTTATTTTATTTAGTTTTGCTTGCTGTTTGAATAAAATACCAAGATCTGAAATTATTAAATGTTAGAGAGTCTTCACATAGTTGCATAATTATTCGACTACTCATTGATCTTCACTTATATCTTTGGGAGTAGTTCGTTGTCGCTCTAGTGCTTCACTTATATCTATTTAGAGCACGGTGGTGGTTTTGTTTTGAAGAAATAGATGAACTCGCGTGCTTCACTTATATTATTTTGAGAGTCTTTAGAACAGCATGGTAGTTTGCTTTGGTTATGAAACTAGTCCTAATATGTTGGGCATCCAAGAGGGATATAATAAAAACTTTCATATGAAGTGCATTGAATACTAACAGAAGTTTGATACTTGATAATTGTTTTGAGATATGGAGATGGTGATATTAGAGTCATGCTAGTTGAGTAGTTGTGAATTTGAGAAATACTTGTGTTGAAGTTTGTGATTCCTGTAGCATGCACATATGGTGAACCGTTATGTGATGAAGTCGGAGCATGATTTATTTATTGATTGTCTTCCTTATGAGTGGCGGTCGGGGACGAGCGATGGTCTTTTCCTACCAATCTATCCCCCTAGGTGCATGCACGTAGTACTTTGTTTCGATAACTAATAGATTTTTGCAATAAGTATGTGAGTTCTTTGTGACTAATGTTGAGTCCATGGATTATACGCACTCTCACCCTTCCACCATTGCTAGCCTCTCTAATACCCCGCACCTTTCGCCGGTATCATAAACCCACCATATATCTTCCTCAAAACAGCCACCATACCTACCTATCATGGCATTTCCATAGCCATTCTGAGATATATTGCCATGCAACTTTCCACCGTCCCGTTATTATGACACGCTTCATCATTGTCATATTGCTTTGCATGATCATGTAGTTGACATTGTATTTGTGGCAAAGCCACCGTTCATAATTCTTTCATACATGTCACTCATGAGTCATTGCACATCCCGGTACACCGCTGGAGGCATTCATATAGAGTCATACTTTGTTCTAAGTATCGAGTTCTAATTCTTGAGTTGTAAGTAAATAAAAGTGTGATGATCATCATTATTAGAGCATTGTCCCAGTGAGGAAAGGATGATGGAGACTATGATTCCCCCACAAGTCGGGATGAGACTCCGGATGAAAAAAAAAGAGGCCATAAAAAAAGAGATGGCCCAAATAAAAAAAATAAAAAAATAAAAAAATGAGAGAAAAAGAGAGAAGGGGCAATGCTACTATCCTTTCACCACACTTGTGCTTCAAAGTAGCACCATGATCTTCATGATAGAGAGTCTCCTAGGTTGTCACTTTCATATACTAGTGGGAATCTTTCATTATAGAACTTGGCTTGTATATTCCAATGATGGGCTTCCTCAAAATGCCCTAGGTCTTCGTGAGCAAGCGAGTTGGATGCACACCCACTAGTTTCTTTTGTTGAGCTTTCATACACTTATAGCTCTAGTGCATCCGTTGCATGGCAATCCCTACTCACTCACATTGATATCTATTGGTGGGCATCTCCATAGCCCGTTGATACACCTAGTTGATGTGAGACTATCTTCTCCCTTGTTGTCTTCTCCACAACCACCATTCCATTCCACCTATAGTGCTATATCCATGGCTCACGCTCATGTATTGCGTGAAGATTGAAAAAGTTTGAGAACACCAAAAGTACGAAACAATTGCTTGGCTTATCATCGGGGTTGTGCATGATTTAAATATTTTGTGTGGTGAAGATGGAGCATAGCCAGACTATATGATTTTGTAGGGATAGCTTTCTTTGGCCATGTTATTTTGAGAAGACATGATTGCTTAGTCAGTATGCTTGAAGTATTATTGTTTTTATGTCAATATTGAACTTTTGTCTTGAATCTTATGGATCTGAACATTCATGCTACAATAAAGAGAATTACTTAGAGAAATATGTTAGGTAGCATTCCACATCAAAAATTCTGTTTTTATCATTTGCCTACTCGATGACGAGCATGAATTAAGCTTGGGGATGCTGATACGTCTCCAACGTATCTATAATTTTTGATTGTTCCATGCTATTATATTATCAACCTTGGATGTTTTATATGAATTTATATGCTATTTTATATGATTTTTGGGACTAACCTATTAACCCAGAGCCTAGTGCCAGTTTCTGTTTTTTTTCCTATTCTAGGGTTTCGAAGAAAAGGAAAATCAAACGGAGTCCAAATGACCTGAAACTTCACGGAACTTATTTTTGGAAGGAAAGCAACCCGCGAGACTTGGAGTCCACGTCAAGGGAGCTTCGAGGAAGCCACGAGGTAGGGGGGCGCGCCCACCCTCCTAGGCGCGCCCTCCACTCTCGTGGGCCCCTCGTGGCCCCCCCGACGTACTTCTTCCACCTATATATCTACATATACCCTAAAAACATCCGGGAGCACAGTAGATCGGGAGTTCGGCCGCCAGAAGCCTCCGTAGCCACCGAAAGCCAATCTAGACCCGTTCCGGCACCCCGCCGAAGGGGAGAATCCCTCTCTGGTGGCCATCTTCATCATCCCGGTGCTCTCCATGACGAAGAGGGAGTAGTTCTCCCTCGGGGCTGAGGGTATGTACCAGTAGCTATGTGTTTGATCTCTCTCTCTCTCACACACTCTCTCTCTCTCTCTCTCGTGTTCTTGAGGTGATATGATCATGATGTATCGCGAGCTTTGCTATTGTAGTTGGATATTATGTTTCTCCTCCCCCTCTACTCTCTTGTAATGGATTGAGTTTTCCCTTTGAAGTTATCTTATCGGATTGAGTCTTTAAAGATTTGAGAACACTTGATGTATGTCTTGCCGTGCGTATCTGTGGTGACAATGGGATATCATGTGATTCACTTGATGTATGTTTTGGTGATCAACTTGCGGGTTCCGCCCATGAACCTATGCATAGGGGTTGGCACACGTTTTCATCATGATTCTCCGGTAGAAACTTTGGGGCACTCTTTGAGGTTCTATGTGTTGGTTGAATAGATGAATCTGAGATTGTTTGATGCATATCATATAATCATACCCACGGATACTTGAGGTGACATTGGAGTATCTAGGTGACATTTGGGTTTTGATTGATTTGTGTCTTAAGGTGTTATTCTAGAACGAACTCTAGGGCTGTTTGTGACACCTATAGGAATAGCCCAATGGATTGATTGGAAAGAATAACTTTAAGGTGGTTTTGTACCCTACCATAATCTCTTCGTTTGTTCTCCGCTATTAGTGACTTTGGAGTGACTCTTTGTTGCATGTTGAGGGATAGTTATGTGATCCGATTATGTTAGTATTGTTGAGGGAACTTGCACTAGCGAAAGTATGAACCCTAGGCCTTGTTTCAACGCATTGCAATACCGTTTACGCTCACTTTTATCATTAGTTACCTTGCTGTTTTTATAATTTCAGATTACAAATACCTTTATCTACTATCCATATACCACTTGTATCACCATCTCTTCGCTGAACTAGTGCACCTATACAATTTACCATTGTATTGGGTGTGTTGGGGACACAAGAGGCTCTTTGTTATTTGGTTGCAGGGTTGCTTGAGAGAGACCATCTTCATCCTACGCCTCCTACGGATTTATAAACCTTAGGTCATCCACTTGAGGGAAATTTGCTACTGTCCTACAAACCTCTGCACTTGGAGGCCCAACAACGTCTACAAGAAGAAGGTTATGTAGTAGACATCACCTGCTGATCCACCTCTTCGGGAGCTTCACGCAACTTACTCAATTATGCTAGAGCCCATAATAGCTTGTGGCTGCACACAGAAGTTTCTAGCATGAAAATATCTCAGTTCCCTTTGAGCCTGGGTGGCGGACCATAGGATTATCACACGGGTACTCCGGGATATGCTAGGACAACACTGGATTCCCCAGGTGCCCAACAAACAATCCACCTAGATGTGTATTCAAGTTGCCACCTTAAGTTGAACCATTAATGAACAATCTCACATCTGTCATGGATTTCACTCACCCAAACCACGTCTACGAGCATAGCATAGCAATATAAGCAATACGTAGAAGTAACTCCCAAGGTTTGAATATAACAGGGCAATAGGTTCTACCTCATCAACTACTTCCCAACCCACAAGTTAATCACAACCTAACCATGTAATGTTTGAGGATTAGAACTAATGCATAAAAACTAGGTGATAAAGTGGTATGATCAAAGTGTTACTTGCCTTGTTGATGATCCGCAAAACCTAGGGACTCGTAGTAGCACGCTTCGCACTCCGGGTGTTCTATCGCAAACAAACAATAGCATACATAAGCAATCAAGCAAAGAAACATGGGTAAATCTCAAATAAGAAGATCTAACCAGAAAGTTCAACTTAAGAACTCCGGTTTGCGAAAAGAATCAAATCAAACAGAGCAACGAAACTCAAACGGCGAAAGAAACAAGATCCGTTTAATAATCTGGACTAAGGTCAATTTTTACAGTACCAAAATCATGTCCAAGTTGGTTAAACGGAAAGAGGGTTTTGAGACGAAGATCTAGGCGCTTGAATTGCCTGATTCCGACAAATGAGCGAAAAGATAAACTAAAACGAAAATCGGATCAGAAATTGCGATCGAAAATAAACGCGGAAAAATCTGAAAAAAGAAAACTGACGAACAGGCTTACGAACGAGCGTTCATTGTCTGCGGCTAACGTGTGAACACTTCCGTTATGACGAACGTATGGAGGAACCTCCGCAAAGTAACTAAACCGAGAAAAACTGGCGAACCGATCTATCCAAAAAAAAAACTAGGGTTTTCTAACAAAAACCGAACCGGTTTAAAAAAAACCGAATGGTGCTTATACCTCCGGCGAGGTCCGGCGCGGCCGGGCGGCTCCGGCGAGTGGGGTGGGGTGGCGCGGGGCAACGCTGGGCAAGCGGCGGCAAGCGGCAGTGGCGGCAAGGCGGCGGGGCAGGTGGCTTGCGGCGGCAGCGTGGGGCGGCTCGAGGCTCTAGGGGGGGGTGAGGCGGCGGCTTATAGGAGGAGGGGGGTGCGGCGGCTTGGGGAAGGGGGCGAGGCGCGGTGTGTCCGGGACAGACACGGGGGCGGCGGCGGCGCAGCTCGGGAGTCCTCTCCTGAGCCGGTGCAGGGAGGCGCGCGGCTGGGCCGGCTGGGCCTCGGCCCAATGCGGTCCGGCAGGAGTTTTTTCTATAAATAATTTCGCCGGAACTAAATAAATCCTAGAAAATAAAATCAAAATCTAAAAATGACAAAACAAATTTTCACCGTCTAAATAAAATATTTAGAACAAGATGAACATTTTCTTGGCCCTAAAATGCAACTTTGAAAAACGTGTAATTTTTCTAATTCAAATAAAATAGCAATAAACTCCGGATAAAATCAAATATTTGATTTTAATCCTTTTCCTCCAATATTTCATTTATTTTGGAGAAGTCATATCTCTCATATATTTTAATATGAAATATTTTTGGAGAGAAAAATAATTAAAACCAAAAATCCTCGTTTCAATATTTGATAAAACTCAAATATGAAAACAGGGAAATCCCCAACTCTCTCCGAGGGTCCTTGAGTTGCTTAGGATTTCAAGGATCGAGGAACGAAATGCAATAAAATATGATATGCATGAATGATCTATGTATAACATTCCAAATTGAAAATTTGGGATGTTACATGTTGAAAGTTTTATCTAATTCCATATGGTTAAAGAGTAATTTGGAAAATCATAAATTTACGCAAACCGAACAGCCGAGTTCACATTTTCGATGTCATTTCTAAATGGCTAATTGTCGTGGTATTCTCATGGGGGGTGCAAGACGACATATGCCACAAGGTGGCTTCGTGTGAGGGCAAGACTGCTGCTGATAGGCCCGGGAGCGGGTATGCGAATAGCACGCGGTAGTTTACCCAGGTTCGGGGCTCTCCGGAGAGATAATACCCCTACACCTGCATGTCTGAGTATATCTGGTATATTTGGTACAGAGTGCTCCTGGAGCTGTATCTAAGGTCGGTGCCATAGGCATCTGGCTTTGCATATGTATGTGGCATGGTGGCCGTTGCCTCCGTCCATATGGGTGTGCTTGGGCATACTTGCCCGTGGGAGTGGATGGATGGATGGCTAGCTAGCTCTCTTGCTAGCTAGCTTGCTTGTGGGTGTGTGCATGAGAGTCCATCCTGGATGGATGGATGTGTGCCCATATATATAGGCATGGCTAGCTTAGAGAGTAAGCTATGTGGTGGCATGGGCAAGGCATGGTGGGGTGTCATGCTTGTCCCCTGGGCCACTTCATAAATAGTGCCAGGGGACAAGTGACACTATACATGATGGCTAGGGTGACACTTGAACAGTGCCGGGTACGGCCGTCACGTCGGGGCCGCGTCAGGCTGTAGTTAACTTCGGGCAGCCGGCCTGGTGGAGGAGTCGGCAGCCAGCAGTCGGCCTGGTGGAGCAGTCGGCAGCCAGCAGCCGCAGGAGCGACCGGGAAGTCGGCAGCCAGTAGCCGGCAGGGGTGGCCGGGCAGTCGGCAGCCAGCAGCCGGCAGGGGGGCCGGGCAGTCGGCAGCCAGCAATCGGCCTTATGGAGCAGTCAGCAGCCAGCAGCCGGCCTGGTGGAGCAGTCAGCAACCAGCAGTCGGCCTGGTGGAGCAGTCAGCAGCCAGCAGTTGGCCTGGTGGAGCAGTCAGCAGCCAGTAGTCGGCCCGGTGGAGCAGTCAGCAGCCAGCAGCCAGCCGCCAGCCAGGTAGTTGGAGTGAGGGGCTTTGCTAGCCCCAATGTCTTGAAATCTTGTCTCGCCGTCTTCGGGGTATCCGTGTCCAATTACTCTG
This sequence comes from Triticum urartu, assembly GCF_056163025.1. Lineage (NCBI taxonomy): Eukaryota > Viridiplantae > Streptophyta > Magnoliopsida > Poales > Poaceae > Triticum > Triticum urartu. The sequence goes on from NC_141877.1 coordinate 547,335,431, forward strand.
ACAGTATCCCCCAAGCCTCCGGGCAACTTGGCAAAGTTGGGCGGAGGTTTTTTGGCAAGTGTTCATGGAAATGATCATGAAAGAGACAAAGTTAGTCCACACAGATATATATCAAATGTTTGCTTTTAGCATTGCAAGTTTTATGCGGGGGGTGTCGACTCGGTTTCGTCCGAGTCCCCTTAATCTTTTTCGTGTTCCCTCCGCTTTTTGGCTTGTGCTCTTGCTTGCCGGACAGCCGCTCTGCGGTCTGTGGCTTATAGTGGGCCGCGAAGTGGAGTGTACAGTACTCAGAGTCTGGGAGCAGATTCAACCGAGTAGATACTTGTAAAGGAAACAGCCGGGTCGCCCGAACCGTTTTTCTTCCTGGACGTTTTTCGCGTGGGTGGCCTCCAGCGTTTACTCTTGCTAGCGGGACATCCGCTCTGCGGTCTATGACTAAGAGTGGGCCTTTGGTACCGTGCATGCTACTAAGCCGTCTGCGGGAACTAACATCTCAGGCCAAGCGGTCAGCCCCCGGGCCAACTCTGGCTGGCACCGGGGCGAACAGTGGTGCAACTGTAATAAAAATGCGGAGATAGCCCCCGAGCATCGTTCGGGGTTATCCGTGCTTTTGTGGTGCAAAAATATGCGGGTGAGGAGCTCACATTGGTTTTCTCATAGCCGAGGCGGAGTTTGTCGAAGACAGCCGGGGCGGCTCGGTGCTCGCGGAGTGCGCCGGCGCACCTGTTGGGTGCAGCCTTCGAGCTTCCGGGTGCTCAAAGGGGGTCCCGGCCGGTCAGGCTCGACCGGCCAGGCGGCGAGGCGTCTTGCAGCGCCAATTTTCTTATTCTCTCTTTTTTTTCTCTTCTACCGGCTGCTGGGAGCCGGACAAAACTCTTGTCTTGTCTGCAATCTTCTCGGGGGCGCGTCAGCGCACCCGCTGGGTGTAGCCCCTGAGATTCGGGCCGACTGCTATGTAGTCGGGCCGAATCTCCCGGCAACTACTTTGTCTACTTCTTCGCGGGGGCGCGTTAGCGCACCCGCTAGGAGTAGCCCCCGAGATTTTGGCCGACTGCTGAGCAGTCGGGCCGGATCTCCTGGCAAGTACTTTGTCTTCTCTTTCTTCGCGGGAGCGCGTCAGCGCACCCGCTGGGTGTGCCGTCGGAGCAGGAGAAAGACCAGCCGGCTTGGCACTACCGACAGCGCGGGTCACGACTGACCGTCCAAGTGGCGAAGCAGGCGGATGGGTCATCCTGACGGGTGAGGGAGTCCTAGATTAGGGGGTATCCGGACAGCCGGATTATATCCTTTGGCCGGACTGTTGGATTATGAAGATACAAGATTGAAGACTTTGTCCCGTGTCCGGATAGGACTCTCCTTGGCGTGGAAGGCAAGCTTGGCAATACGGAGATATAGATCTTCTTCCTTGTAACCGACTCTGTGTAACCCTAGCCCCCTCCGGTGTCTATATAAACCGGAGGGTTTAGTCCGTAGGACCAACAACAACAATCATACCATAGGCTAGCTTTTAGGGTTTAGCCTCTTCGATCTTGTGGTAGATCAACTCTTGTACTACTCATATTATCAAGAACAATCAAGCAGGACGTAGGGTATTACCTCCATCAAGAGGGCCTGAACCTGGGTAAACATTGTGTCCCCTGCCTCCTGTTACCATCCGCCTAGACGCACATTTCGGGACCCCCTACCCGAGATCCGCCGGTTTTGACACCGACATGGGTGCTTTCATTGAGAGTTCCTCTATGTCGTCATCGTTAGGCTTGATGGCTCCTTCGATCATCGATAGTGATGCAGTCTAGGGTGAGACTTTTCTTCCCGAACAGATCTTTGTATTCGGCGGCTTCGCACTGCGGGCCAACTCGCTTGGCCATCTGGAGCAGATCAAGAGTTATGCCCTTGGCCACCAGGTCAGGTTTGGAAGCTTAAACTACACGGCTGACATCCACGGAGACTTGATCTTCAACGGACTCGAGCCCCTGCCGAGTGCGCTGCACGGTCACGATGAGCATGATTTAGCTCTACTATCGGATAGTGTTCAGGAGACCGCACCGGCAACCGCTCCGACCTTCAATTCGGAGCCAATTGCGCCATCCATGGACGGGTGGATAGACCCCGCTACGGAGGCCGCATTCTCAGCGGCGATCGAGCCAAGTATCGACCTTACCCTTCACGAGAGCCATGACGCCAAACTGCCAGATTCTTCCCCGGCCACAGACTCCGAATCGCCTACGCCCGTGCCTATCGAATCCGACTGGGCGCCGATCATGGAGTTCACCTCCGTAGATATGTTTCAGCACTCGCCCTTCGGCGATATACTGAACTCATTAAGGTCTCTCTCTTTGTCAGGAGAGTCCTGGCCGAACTATGTCCGGCAGGATTGGGATGCGGATGACGAAGAAATTCGCCGCCCACCCACCACCCACTTAGTAGCCACCGTCGATGATTTGACCGACATGCTCGACTTCGACTCTGAAGACATCGACGATATGGATGGCGATGCAGGAGACGAACATGAACCACTTCCCATAGGGCACTGGACAGCCAACTCATCATGTGATATATACATGGTGGATACACCCAAAGAAAGCAATGGCGACGGGACAACGGAGGATGACCCCTCCAAGAAGCAACCCAAGTGCCGACGACAGCGGCGCCGCTCTAAGTCTCGCCAAAGCAAAAGTGGTGATACCGGCACAGGAGATAATAGCACTCCGGACAGTGCAGAAGATAACGACAATCCCCTCCAGCAAGATTTAGAGCAGGAGGACGGAGAAGCCAGCCCTCTTGAGAGAGCGGCAGATGGAGAGGCGGAGGATGATAATTACATGCCTCCCTACGAAGACGAGGCAAGCCTCGACGATGACGAATTTGTCGTGCCTGAGGATCCTGTCGAGCAAGAGCGCTTCAAGCGCCGGCTTATAGCCACGGCAAATAGCCTTAAGAAAAAGCAACATCAGCTTCAAGCTGATCAAGATTTGATAGCTGACAGATGGACTGAAGTCCTTGTGGCCAAGGAATATGAACTTAAACGCCCCTCCAAGAGTTACCCAAAGCGCAGGTTGCTACCCCGACTGGAGGAGGAAGCATTAAAACCTACATCTCCAGTGTATGACACGGCTGATCGGCCACCTCATGGCCGCGACAGAGAGGCATTTCAGCCAAAAGCTCAGCCCGCACCCGGACGCCACTCAAATAAAAATGTCAAGGCATGGGGAAACACGCTAGACCTGTGAGACGTATTGGAGGACAAAGAAAAACATGCAATATCGATCTATGGATCACGAGGGTGCGCCACTATGCGAGACGACAACCGTCACACCGGATACAGTAAAAGTAAATCCGGTCGGGCCGAACACAGCGGACAAGACTCATTTGAGCTGCGTCGCGACATAGCCCAGTACAGAGGCGCCGCACACCCCCTATGCTACACAGACGAAGTAATGGATCACCAAATCCCAGAGGGTTTCAAACCCGTAAATATCGAATCATACGGCGGTACAACAGATCCTGCGGTATGGATCGTGGACTTCCTCCTGCACATCCACATGGCCCGCGGTGACGATCTACACGCCATCAAATACCTCCCACTCAAGCTCAAAGGACCAGCTCGGCATTGGCTCAACAGCCTGCCAGCAAAATCCATTGGCTGTTGGGAAGATCTGGAAGCCACATTCCTCGACAACTTCTAGGGCACTTATGTGCGACCACCAGATGCTGATGACTTGAGCCACATAATTCAGCAGCCAGAGGAATCGGCCAGGCAATTCTTTACATGGTTCCTGACAAAGAAAAATCAAATCATCGACTGTCCGGATGCAGAGGCCCTAGCAGCTTTTAAGCACAACATCCGCGACGAGTGGCTCACCCGGCACCTTGGCCAGGAAAAGCCGAAATCTATGGCAGCCCTCATGACACTCATGACCCGCTTTTGCGTGGGAGAGGACAGCTGGCTGGCTCACAGCAATAATATATCAAAGAACCATGGTACTTCGGATACCAAGGATAGCAATGGCAGGTCACGTCTCAACAAACACAAGCGCCGCATCAACAGCGACAATACCGAGGATATGACAGTCAATGCCGGATTCAGAGGCTCTAAACCCGGTCAGCAAAAAAAGCCATTCAAAAGAAGCACTCCGGGCCCGTCCAGTTTGGACCGTATACTCGATCGCTCGTGTCAAATACACGGCACCCCCGACAAGCCAGCCAACCACACCAACAGGGAATGTTGGGTGTTCAAGCAGGACGACAAGTTAAATGCCGAAAACAAAGATAAGGGGTTACATAGCGATGACGAGGAGGATCCCCGGCCGCCGAACACCGGAGGACAGAAGAGGTTCCCCCCACAAGTGCGGACGGTGAACATGATATACACAACCCACATCCCCAAGAGGGAGCGGAAGCGTGCGCTAATGGACGTATATGCGTTGGAGCTAGTCGCCCCAAAGTTCAACCCATGGTCCTCCTGTCCGATCACCTTCGATCGCAGGGACCACCCCACTAGTATCCGTCATGGCGGATTCGCCGCACTGGTCCTAGACCCAATCATCGACGGATTTCACCTCACTCGAGTCCTTATGGACGGCGGCAGCAGCCTGAACCTGCTTTACCAGGACGCAGTGCGCAAAATGGGTATAGACCCCTGAAGGATAAAACCCACAAAAACGACCTTCAAAGGCGTCATACCAGGTGTAGAGGCCCATTGCACAGGCTCAGTCATATTGGAAGTGGTCTTCGGATCCCCGAATAACTTCCGAAGCGAGGAGTTAATCTTCGATATAGTCCCGTTCCGCAGTGGCTATCATGCACTGCTCGGGCGAACCGCATTTGCGAGATTCAATGCGGTACTGCATTATGCATACCTCAAGCTCAAGATGCCAGGACCTCGGGGGGTCATCACAGTCAATGGAAACACCGAGTGCTCTCTCCGCATGGAGGAGCACACTGCGGCCCTCGCAGCAGAAGCACAAAGCAGCCTGTTCAGGCAATCCACCAGTTCGGCGATTAAACACCCGGACACTGTCAAGCGCGCCCGAAGTAATCTGCAACAAGACCGCCTGGCACGTTCCGAGCTTGCACAGCAATGCGGCCCCCACCCCAGTCCTAGCCAAATAGCGAAATCCGCGCCACACGCACATAATTACGAATTGAAAATACCATGGGCATAGGTGGGGGGCACAACTAAGGCACGCCCCAAAACGTGGCTCAACCGCACTAGGGGCTTCCCGCTTTGTTATTTTCTCTCTTTCAGGACTTTACTCTTTGGAAACCCCATCCGGTAGTACGATTGCCAGACACACGATACAACAACCAAGGAGGCAGAAAGCTACGTCGCACCATGGAATTCCCAAGTGGTCTCTGGTAACGAGTGAAATACCTGCTTTAAATACCATTCCTCAGCTTGCCCTTGGAGGGGACATGTCAAATAGTCCTACTTTTTGCTTATCGCACTACTTGTATCATTCTGCTTCGACGCACCCTTTTTGAATAAACAATGCATAGCACTAGACTATTACTGCATTCTCTATTGTTTTTTATATATATGTTCATTCATGACATTCAGCACCCGTGCACTCTGGTACGGCCAATACGCCAGGGGCTTAAGCGTACCCCATAATACGGCGTGAGAAGTCCGAACACTTTCGACAGTGCGGCACCCCGAACTTATAGCATTATATGCATCAGCTCCGAATCATGTCTTGGGTCAATAGTTGGGTTTGCCCAGCTCCCATGTTTTGGTACCTTACGTTCCGCTATATCGGCTAAGGTAGAACTAGGAGAACTACTGCGATTGTGCCCCGGTTCATCTGCGCAAGCACCTCAGTAGAGAAAGCTAAAACTGACTGTCATGATAAGGCGAGAGCTGGTCGCTGTTCGAGAGGTCTCGAGTCCCTAAAGACTTATGCCGCTTAGGGCGAGGAGTCGGCTTTGTCCGGCTTAGGTGTGTATAGCGCCCCGAATTCGGCCTTCCGAATACTAGGGGCTTCGCCAAAATTTAAAATTGTAGACTTCTATGGCTAAGTGAGAGTGACAAAGCATTATAGTCCGATTGCCTTGTTCGTTGTGCTGAGCACCTCCCTCGAAGGACCCAACAATGGGAAAAAGATTGCTCAGATTTATCCCGAACACCCCAGCACTCGTGGCATGGGGGCAGAAGCCGACGACTGTCCATCTCTCAGATTTGATAAACAACCGCACAGAAGGTAATATTTTAAATTCAAACAAGCGTTGCATAGCGCACATGAACAAGTTTTCATAATACAGGATCACACGAGCAAGTTCATTCAAAAATTACATCCTTCGCACACTCGTCCGCCACAAGACAGGCACCCTTCAGGACACCCTCATAATACATTTCAGGGTGGCGATGCTCCTTGCCCTGTGGCGGCCCCTCCTTCACCAGCTTCTTGGCGTCCATCTTGGCCCAGTGCACCTTCGCACGGGCAAAAGCCCGGCATGCACCTTCGATGCAGACGGACCGCTTTATGACTTCTAGCCGTGGGCAGGCATCTACAGGCCGCCTCACCAGGCCGAAGTAGCTATTGGGAAGGGAGTCGCCAGGCCACATCCGGACTATAAGGCCCCTCATGACCTGTTCGCCCGCCTTGTGCAGCTCGACCAGTTGCTTCAGCTGGTCGCTCACAGGCATCGGGTGTTCGGTCCCAGTATACTAAGACCAGAACAACTTCTCCGTCGAGCTTCCCTCCTCGGCCCGATAGTACTTTGCGGCATCCGACACGCTGCGGGGCAAATCTCGAATGCCCCTGGAGAGCTCCGGACTCAGATAAGTAACAAGTAATTTACTTTCACATGCTTGCTTTGCATAATGAATGCCTTACCCGCCGCTATCTTCCTCATCACCTCAATTTCCTGGAGGGCCTTTTGGGCTTCAGCCTTCGCATGCATTGTGCTCTTGAGGGCCGCGGCAAGCTCAGACTCTCGTGTCTTCGAGTCAAGCTCCAGGGTCTCGTGCTTCTTCACGAGAGCCTGGAGCTCTTGCTGCACCTCCCCACCCATGCCTCTTGTTTCTCCCGCTCGGTGCACTCCTTGGCCGCTTTGTTTTCGGCCTCGGACAGCCTTGCTTCAGGGTCGCCACTTCGATCGTGGCCCCTGGCACATCCATGATGATCCTATCATTTTGCAACAACATCTTTTTTTATACATATAGACAAGGTATTACTTACCTTTGTTCTCCTCGAGATGCCTCTTGGCAAGGCCGAGCTCTTTCTCGGACCGTTCGAGGTTCTACTTCAGTGCGGCGACCTCCGCAGTCAGTGCGGCAGAGGTTAGCAGCGAAGCCTGCATACACATATAGACATACTTGTATTAGACTCCTGCAGATATTATTTGATCCTATATTCGGTTTTTCTTTGTGAACACCAAACAGAGCATCAGGGGCTACTGTCTATGCGGTAATATTATTCTATATTTTAAATACCTACCTCAAAGCCTGTTAGAAGGCTGGTACAGGCTTCAGTCAGTCCGCTCTTGGCGGACTGAATCTTCTTGATCACCACACTCATAATAGTGCGGTGCTCTTCGTCGATGGAAGCACCGCGAAGCGCTCCCAGCAGGTAGTCCGGTGCCTCTGGATGGACATAGGTCACTGGAATGGGCGGCTTGCCCCTCTTGTAAGGGGGCCGTCCGCCGGAGTCCAGAACCATTGGAGGTTCCGGCGCGGTATTCGGCTGAGGGCTGAACCTGGAGCCCTTGGGAGTCTTGCTCCCTTTGCGCCTAGAGTCCGGAAGGTCGCCTTGAGGCGCCTCCAGGGCTACCTTCCCTCGGCTCGGTGCCCCTTGAGACAATACCTCGACATTGTCCGTAGGGCGAGGAGAGGAGGCGGTCGGAAGTGACTCGCTATTCATATCCGACGAGTCCAAGGAACCGTCCGACGAGGATACGTCGACGCGGGCTCGGGGCGGACTGCGTGATCATATTCGACGTTAGGAGAAGCAGTGCAATAAAAGTATGCTATGAGTCACTCTGGTATCCGAATACTTACGACTTCGCCAGGGGCTTGGCCCTGAGTAACCACTCGTCTTCGCTGTCGGCAGCGGTGGTGGAACAGTCCGGAAGGAGAGTCCTTCCCTTCTTGGACCCTCCGGCCTCCCTGGTTGGGGCGGCCTTCCTTTTCCTGTCTCCCCCGACTGGAGGTGGAGAACCGTCATCTTCCTCCTCCTCGTTTTCGCGGGAGGAGTGTGTCTCGGAGTTATCGGACAATGAGTCCGATACCACCTGGCGCCGGGAACTCTTTCGGGTTCCCGTGGCCTTCTTCTTGATCCTCTTCTCCGGCACCTCATAAGGAGCCGGAGTCTTCATCTCCATCAGGAGAGCGTCTGCAGGGTCTTCGGGCAGAGGGGCCGGACAGTTAATCTGCTCCAATGTCTCCACCCAGTCCTGTCAAAGGCATGGGAGCTCAGACCCCACATATGGTTAAACTATGGAAAATAAATACCCTACAAGATGTACAAAACTTACCGGATTCGCAGGGCGCGTCGCGCTTAGCCCGCGGTCCTCGGTAAGGGGAGGGGGGACCTCGGCGCCCTTGAACAGCACCTTCCAGACATCCTTATGCATCGTGTCGAAGAGCTCGCGTAGAGTCTGGTGCTGGGCCGGGTCGAACTCCCATAATTTGAAAGCCCGTTGTTGACACGGGAGGATCCGGCGGAAGATCATGACCTGGACTATATTGACAAGCTTGAGTTTCTTGCCTATCATGTTCTGGATACACTTCTGGAGTCCGTCCAGCTCCACCGATGAGCCCCAGGACATGCCCTTCTCCTTCCAGGAAGTGAGCCGCGTGGGGATTCCGGATCGAAACTCGGGGGCCGCCACCCAGTGGGTGTCGCGCGGCTCAGTGATGTAGAACCACCCCGATTGCCATCCCTTTATGGTCTCCACATAGGAGCCCTCGAGCCATGTAACGTTGGGTATTTTGCCCACCATGGCTCTGCCGCATTCTGCTTGTTGGCCGCCTACTACCTTCGGTTTGACATTGAAGGTCTTCAGCCACAGGCCGAAGTGGGGCCGGATGCGGAGGAAAGCCTCGCACACGACGATGAACGCCGAGATGTTGAGGATGAAATTCGGAGCTAGATCATGGAAGTCTAGCCCATAATAGAACATAAGCCGTGGACGAATGGATGGAGGGGAAACCCCAGTCCGCGGACGAAGTGGGTGAGGAAAACCACCCTTTCGTAAGGTTCCGGGGTAGGGACGATCTGCCCCGCAGCTGGCAGCCGGTGCGCAATATCCGCGTCTAAGTATCCGGCCCCGCACAACTTTTTGATGTCTCCCTCCGTAACGGAGGAGGCCATCCACTTGTCTCCCGCTCCGGACATGTTTGGAGAGGCTTGAGGAGAAGGATGTGGACTTGGGCGCTGGAGCTCGAGTGCGCGAGAATGGATGAGCAAGGAGGAAGAAGGCGTGGGTAGAAAAAGGTGAACCCTTATCCCTTTATAAGGGCGGACAAAACTATGCGCCCCCACCAGCCTGGTATAACTCGCTTATCCCCCAAGCGCCAGAATTGATCGCGAAGTTGGGTTACCCATGTCCGTATTGATGGGAATCCCGTAATAAGGGGACTCGATCTCTGCTTCGACAAGACGTGCCAAGAAACCGTCTCGCAAAACACGCTGAGGTTGGTTGTGAAAAACAATTCGAATGGTGACCTGGCTGTGGTGTGATGTCACACTGCGGAATGCGTCGACAGATTAGATTTGTGAAAATATTATTCTCTCTACAGTTGTATGTGGAACTTGTTTTGCAGAGTCGGACACAATCCTCGTGTTCAAAATCTTCTATGAAGTATTCGGAGCAGGAACCCGCCTTGCAATGCCGAAGACAATCTGCGCGCCGGACTCATCGTCATTGAAGCCTGGTTCAGGGGCTACTGAGGGAGTCCTGGATTAGGGGGTATCTAGACAGCCGGATTATATCCTTTGGCCAGACTGTTGGACAGCCGGATTAGGGGGTATCCTGGACGATGAAGATACAAGATTGAAGACGTCGTCCCGTGTCCGGTTGGGACTCTCCTTGGCGTGGAAGGCAAGCTTGGCAATACAGAGATATAGATCTCCTTCCTTGTAACCGACTCTGTGTAACCCTAGCCCCCTCCGGTGTCTATATAAACCGGAGGGTTTAGTCCGTAGGACCAACAACAACAATCATACCATAGGCTAGCTTCTAGGGTTTAGCCTCTTCGATCTCGTGGTAGATCAACTCTTGTACTACTCATATTATGAAGAACAATCAAGCAGGACGTAGGGTATTACCTCCATCAAGAGGGCCCGAACCTAGGTAAACAGCGTGTCCCCTGCCTCCTGTTACCATCCGCCTAGACGCAGAGTTCGGGATCCCCTACCCGAGATCCGCCGGTTTTGACACCGACAACGGGTTTTCCTTTTCTTCTCTTTGTCCCAGCCGACTTCTTTTCTCTCTTTTTTTAGCACCCGGCATCTCTCTTTAATTATTTTTTGGCTAGCAACCGGATCCGCTGGGCATCCGCTGGGCCGGATGAGCACTCGGACTGACTTTTCTCCACCCGGTATTTTTTTTCTTTGGCTAGCAGCCAGATCCCGCTGGGCCGTACGAGCACTCAGACGTACTTTTGTCCACCCGGCATTTGTTTTTTTTGGAGCCAGTTGTTGACTTCTTTTCTTTTTCCAGCCGGCTAGGCAGTCGACCCTGCTTCCTTAGGCACCCGGCCGTTGCGGGCGGCTGGAGAGGCCGGCACCCAGTGCGCGCGGAGGCTGGCTGGAGCGGCTAGCAACCAGCACATGCAGGGGCCGAGGGCGGCGCCAGCGCCGGCGACCTAGCAGGCTGAGCGCGGTGCGAGGCGCTGCGGGCGCGGAGCCAGCCGCGCTGGCGGAGGGACGGCCGGGGCGTGCAGCCATGGGCCGGGACGGCGCGGACGCTGCGAGGCAGCGCGGGTCTGGCGGAGCCGACTGCGAGGCAGGGCATCAAGGCGGAGCTAGCTACGAGGCGGGGCGTCGTAGGCGGAGCCAGCGCGGGCGAGGAGAAGCCGGCGCGGCATGCGGGCGCGAAGCAGGCGGCCCAGGCATGGGAAGCCGGCCGCGGGGCGCAGAGAGGGGAGTGGGTCACGCGGGATGCAGACTCGAAGCAGGCGGAGCGGGAGCGGCTAGAGGCCGGGTGCGGAGGCGGAGGCCGAGTGCGGCAGCGGCCAGCCGGATCAGGCTCGCCGACATAGGTGAGCCCGGCGAGGCTGACTGCGGGCGCGCGCAAGGCGGAGCGGGACTCGCGTGACCAGACGGGGCGGGGAAAGAGCATCCAGGTGCTCGTGCAGTGCCGGAGGCCGGGGCACGGGCACGGAGCCGGAGGAGCGAAGCTGAGCACGGAGGCCGGCCTGTGCGGAGACGGCGCGGAGGCCGAGTAGGCAGCCGCGGTGCGCTACGGCCAGTGGGCAGAGAAGCAGCGCCGGGGTGGCTGGAGCTGGAGCCGTCCAGAGGGCGCGGGGCCGCGCGGACGGCGCTGCTGGTGCTCAGTCGAGGAGCTGACGGAGCAGAGGCGCGAGCGGACGGAGCGGCCGATGCAGACCTTCAGGTTCGGGCGGGAGAGCAACAGAGCTGGAGCAGCGGACCAGTGCGCAGGGGCTGCAGCAACGCGCGGCCGAGCCGCGTGCTAGGGAGGAAATGCGGGGAACAGTGCGGGCACTAGATGCGGCCAGGACGAAGTGCACAGGCACACGGGGCTGAGCGGAGGGGCACACGCGGGCGTGCAGAGCAGTGTGCGAGCAGGGCCTGCAGGCATGGGTGCGCGAATGCGTTGTCTGTGTTGTGTCTGGCCACTGTACGAGCATTGCATGGTCAGTGACCAACACTGTTTGAGTAGTGTATGGATGGTGTATGGCCACGGTTTGACTTGCATCTAGCTAGCTTGCAAGTAGATGCAAGTGAGCGGGATGAGCGTGAGCAGGCTCAGCGGTGTCGAGGCCGACGAGGCAGACGCGCCGTCCCGTGAGCGCTACCGGAGAGATGGCGCGTGTCGATGTCGAGCCCCTGAGCGCTACCGGAGAAACGGCGCGACGCCGCGGTGACGATGATGAAAAGGGTCCCGCCCGGACTACGAAACCAGCAGCAGCGCGGTAGCATAGTACCGCCCCAGGGTGGGCGCCAAATGTCGTGGTATTCTCATGCGGGGTGCAAGACGACATATGCCACAAGGTGGCTTCGTGTGAGGGCACGACTGCTGCTGATAGGCCCGGGAGCGGGTATGCGAATAGCACGTGGTAGTTTACCTAGGTTCGGGGCTCTCCGGAGAGATAATACCCCTACTCATGCATGTCTGAGTATATCTGGTATATTTGGTACAGAGTGCTCCTGGAGCTGTATCTAAGCTCAGTGCCATAGGCATCTGGCTTTGCATATGTATGTGGCATGGTGGCCATTGCCTCTGGCCATATGGGTGTGCTTGGGCATACTTGCCCGTGGGAGTGGATGGATGGATGGCTAGCTAGCTCTCTTGACGAAATGCGGAACTTTTTGGTATATATTGTTTCTCCCAATTCCTTACGGTTTTAGGTTAATTTTGAAAATGGCTAAACACGTATTTTTGCCGTAATTTCTACAAACTTTGTCGGAAATGTGGCAAATAATATACTGTTGAAAAGCTACGGAAAATGCGAAACTTTTTCATGTTGATGGTTTCTCTGATTCCTAGCCGTTTTCAAGTAATTTCGAAAACGACGAGATCATTCATTCTGCCTCTAGCGCGAAACAGATTTTTCGAAAATGAACCGCGTGAAGAACTTGAACTTCTCGGCATGTTTACTTGAACTTCACTCTGTTTTTCATGTTTTTTTGCTCGTAGCTGTCCATCCACTCACCGGAATTGAGCAAGTGATATACCGATGGAAAACTGTTGTAAACACGCAACTTCTCCGTTTTGATCATTTTTTCATAATCGCGACGGTTTTAGAAGTTTTCATCTGAAATTCATTCAGTGTAGTACTCGAACTTCCTGCCGTTTTCACGTTGAACTTCTGTGACATATTTTCGTTTGTAATTTTCTCATCAATTCGTCAGTGTTACACAAATGATATTTCTTTTGTACAAACCTCTCTCACAATAATTTTTTTAACTTTCTCCGACTGAGGACTTGAACTTACACAAATGATATTCCTATCGTTTTGAAGTAAATTAGAAAATGACGAGATAATGATTTCCACCTTCATCACGAATGGAAATGCACTGTGTGAAATAGTTGAACTTCTCGGTCATGTATGTTTGAACTTCACTCTGTTGTTAACGTGCTGGTTTTTGCCCGTAACTCCCAAACCACTTACCGGAATTGAGAAAATGATATACCGATGGAAAGCTGCTGAAAACACGCAACTTTCCCGTGTTGATCAGTTTTTCATACTCGCGACGGTTCAAAATATTTTTTGTACGCGTAAAAATGTGTTTTTAACTGTATACATAAAACTTTTAAACCATTGATCGGAATATAACATATAATATACCGTCGGAAAGCTTATGAATAGCAGCAAGTTTTTCATGTAGACAAACGTTACAAATTTTTGTCGTTTGAGAGCAGTTTTAAAAATGGCAAAAACAACATTGTTTTTTGCTTGTTTTTTACATATAATTGAAGGTCGGACGCCTCGCACTAGAGATCTTGAACTTCACCTGGAGGAGCACGTGAACTTCTTGCAACAAACCTTTTAATATTTCTGTTTTCTATTCTTATATTATTATCTGAAACGCATGTCGTGTAGTAATTGAACTACCCGTTGTTTTCACCTTGAACTTCTGTCACGTATTTTTCTTCAGCCTTTCTCACAAGAATTTTTGAACTTTTGGACCAGGCACTTGAACTTCTAGAAAAAAAAGACTTTTTAGCCTTTGCTTTTTCATTCTTTTTTATACAAAATGCACATCTTGTAGTACGTGAACTTCTGAAAGTTATCAATCTGAAGTTCTCTCAGTTATGTGAAAATATATGAGTTTTTTATACACATTGAACCGCTCTATCCTTTTTATTTGGACTTCATTGTGTATTTTGAGAAACGTGAAAAATGGAGGGTTTTTTAGAAACATCGAACTTCATCATTATTTGAAATTAAACTTATTGGCTTTATTCTTTAATAACTAGAAAAATCCAATTTTTCAAATAAATATCAAACTGCTTGGCTTTTTACAATTGAACTTCATGGTTTTATTCTCTAATAACGTGAAAACCTGAGTTTTTTGTATGCATTGAACAACTCCGTTTTTCGAAATTGAACTTCTTGGTTTTAATCTTTCAGCATTGGGGAAAATCTGAGTTTTTAAAAACTACCTATTTTTTTGGACTTCTTGGTGTTATTCATTAGTAATGGGAAAAGTCCTAGTTATGTTTAGAAATAGTGAAAATCATTTTTAATGAATTTTGAACTTCTGTATTTTTAAATTTTGAACTTCTAATTTTTTATGTCTGAAATTCTAATTTTTATTCTTTAATATAAAGAAAATTATGAATTTTATATAAACGTTGAACTACTCCTTTTTTAATTTGGACTTCTTGGGTCTTTTTCAATTAATCATTTTAACATAGAGCACCTCATATTTATTTTTTAGACATCACAACAAACAAACAGTAGCAACTACGAAAAAGTTCAGTTTGGTTACATGTGATTTTTTTGGATCACTGTAGTTTCAAAAAACATAGGCACACACGGGAGAGATAATTATGTGTGCATAAATTGGATAGCAATACACAAACTCTCTAGGTAGTAATACAAGAACTCTCACGGAAGTGATCCACAAACTTCTTTTTGTACATTTTTTTCTTGTATTATTCCCTAGAGAGTATGACGCCCGTCCTTCAGTTAACATACTCGACCTTCCTGAACACAACATTTTGACCTTTGCATAAACAAAAAATTTAAAAGTCAATTTTTTCCATAGTAATACAAATTTTTTATATATCTATTTTCGGGAGATGATATCTTCATTCACCTTTTGCTATGACTAGTTAAGAACACAACAAACAGAGAGTAGGATGGGAGAGATGGAGCTTGGGACTTTGTGTTCTACCAGAGCTTGTTTTTTTGTCCAATCTGAACTTCTAAAGATTTTTTTGAACTCGTTTGATGTTCCTGACAAATGTCGTTTTTTTTATGAGACCAGGCTGCAGAACATACGCCCATAACAAGCACAAAATGCGTTCAGTCTTTTTGTTCGGTTACACACACGAACAACTGAAGAGCAAGATTACAAAAATAGAAAATAAATTTCATGCATTTTTTCTTTTCTATTCAGGATTTACACACACGAACTTCTTGGTTTTCATTAGTAACGAAAAAATTGAGTTTTTATTATTAATATTGAACTGCTCCGTTTATGAAATTGAACTTCCTCGTTTATTATTTAGTAGTAAGGAAAATATAGGGTTTTCATATAAATTGATTTTTTTATTTTTTAAAATTGAACTTCTTGGTTTCTTCAATTTGGACTTCTTGGTGTGTTATTCCTGTGTAGCAGAAAAAAAATCCTAGTTTTGTAATAAACATCGTACCACTCAATTTAAATTCAGTTTTGTAGAATAGATCGCGCATAGTTGAATTGCAACATAAATTTTTATTTTTGAACTTTTGCATTTTTTAGTAGTATTCATGGGTTTTATTTTATTTTGATAACTAGATCTTTTTTACTTTTTCTGCCTTGAATTTAATATTTGAACTTCGGATGTACCATATTTTTACGTAATGAACGAGCAAAAGATCTCTAGAGTTCACTTGTTTTGCAACAAGTAGATTGCATAAATCACAAAAGTTGCCTACTTTTATAGTTGGAAATATATCGAGCAGAGATGAAAATTTATGTTTAGAGGGAAGCAAATGTCCCTTAGTATTTGTTCCAGACAAAATAACTTTATTTTTCTTTTGGAGCATAAACACAAGCAACTTTAGAGAGCATACTTTTTTGTTCTTACTGGATAAGAATTTTGAACTTCTGCAATTGGCGTTGCTATTACCCAAGGAGATTTTTCCCGTGCCCTAGATCCCACAACATAGATCCACCGCACGAGTTGCTCGTTGTCTACCGGTGAAGGAAATGTGGCCGGTGCGGTGTTAGTTTTCTAAACTCTCTGGTTTTTTGTTTCTGGATTTTTCTAGGTAGTAATATATGAACTTCTCAAAATGAGATTTTTTTGTCAAATATCTAAGGCGTAAAACATAAACAAAAAGTGAAGAGGAGAATATGTAAAACGTGTCTTCAAAAACTATGGAAATTTGGGAATCGTCTGAGCATAACGACCAGCAGCGAAAACACGGTGCACACTTGATAACAAATATTCTGAAATGACCTATCCACACCGGGCCCTTTTCTATATAAGAAAAGGCACTAACTAATAGCGCACACATTTCTCCACCACACATTTCCTTGGTATCTTCTCTCACCATCATCCATCCAGTGTTGTTATGCCTTATCCCCTCTCTCAAATACATAGCAGAACATCTTGATTTTTGAGAAAACAACCATAATGGACCACCTGACATTGGGCGCCCTCCAAAGCAATTTGCATGATCTCCGATGCTTGTTGTACCCTTTTTCTTCAGATCAAGTTGAAATTTGTTCTTAGCTTCAGTGTGTTCTTCGTCATCTTTCTGGCTGCAAAAGGTAATCAGTTTTTTGCAACTTGTTTCTATTAGTTGGTCTGCTTGGGAGAAGGCCACTATCGCGGCTGTTGACAGGAAGGTTGGGACTTTTGGGAACGCATGGTGCCTGCCCACTTGGTTCCTGACAAGAAACGCAAGACCACAGTGATGCGGGAGGCACTGCAGTTCAAGTGCGCCCCAGCGGACCTGCGCTCGGCCTGGCACACACAAGTTGGCGGAGTGTCAACGCGCTATGGACTGCGGCCGAGGTACTATGTGAATGGCAGCCAGTTGGTGTCGCGTGTGCGACCACAGAGAGAGGAGCTGCGGAAGTTCGACTAGAGACGCAAGGGCAGGCTGCACGCGATGGATGGGGAAAGCTAAGCCATGGGCCAAAGGTGCTTGCGGAGACGGGGCACCGCAGGTGCAGATGGAGGCGGCACACTTGGACAGGTGGAGTTGCGTGCGTGAGGGTGCCGCACCTTCTGCCAGAGGTGGCTCGCCGGCTCCTTGACTGTGGAGGTGCACCGACGGGTTGGGGGCGGAGCCATGCCGAGGCGGCGAGATGCAGGGCGGTGGCGCATTGAAGGGGGTGGTGGGAGGCAATCTCGGATGGAGAGAGGCGCGCCGGGGCGACGGCTACGAGAGGCGCATCGAGGGATGGGTGCCGGCGGTGGGAAGCGTGCAAGGGCCGGGGCCGGGGCGACGGCGGCAAGAGGCGCCGGATCAAGGGAGAGGGAGGCGCCGTCGCAGTGGATCCAGGGGCAGGAGGGGATCAGGGGAGGTTGGGGACGTGCGATGGTGGGATGGGATTTTTTTGCAGCTCGGGGAGTTTGCGAACAACCTGATTCGCTCCTATACAGGACGCTGTGATCCAAATAACTATTCTAATCCTGGGATTAAAATAGTGTTGTCCTATATATATATATTCTCATATGATCTCTTATTCTAAAGTAACAATTCATTCACAGTTTCAAGTATGAATCATAAACTTCATTGAAAACTAACAAACTATAATCTCAGTCATTGAAGCAATTGCAATTTATCATAACATCAGAAAGAGTCAATATAAGAGCTTTTCAGCAAGTCCACATACTCAACTATCATTTAGTCTTTCACAATTGCTAACACTTATGCAATATTTATGGGTATGAAGTTTTAATCGAACATAGAGAAAGATAGGGGCTTATAGTTTTGCCTCCCAACCTTTTACCTCAAGGGTAATGTCAACATTAATAGTTCATGAAAACTCACATCCAATTAGCTATATATATCTGGATCTTTCCAACACATTGTGCTTGCCAAAGGATAAAATGTAAAAAGGAAAGGTGAAGATCACCATGACTCTTGTATGAAGTATAAGACACGAATAAAAGATAGGCCCTTCGCAGAGGGAGGCAGAGGTTGTCATGTGCTTTTATGGTTGAATGCACAAAATCTTAATGTGAAAGAACGTCACTTTATATTGCCACTTGTGATATGGACCTTTATTATGCAGTCCGTCGCTTTTATTTCTTCCACATCACAAGATCGTACAAAGCTTATTTTCTCCACACTAATAAGTCATACATATTTAGAGAGCAATTTTTATTGCTTGCAACAATGACAACTTACTTGGAGGATCTTACTCAATCCATAGGTATATATGGTGGACTCTCATGGCAATACTGGGTTTAAGGATATTTGGAAGCACAAGTAGTATCTCTACTTTGTGCAAAGAATTTGGCTAGCATGAGAGGGAAAGGCAAGCTCAACATGTTGGATGATCCATGACAATATAATTTATTTCGGATGTAAGAAAACATAACCCATTACATTGTCTTCCTTGTCCAACATCAACTCTTTAGCATGTCATATTTTAATGAGTGCTCACAATCATAAAAGATGTCCAACATAGTATATTTGTATGTGAAAACCTCTCTTTCTTTATTACTTCCTATTAATTGCAACGATGACCAAAACTATGCTTGTCAACTTTCAACAACTTTTATTCATCATACTCTTTATATGTGAAGTCATTACTCTCCATAAGATCCATATGATCTCTTTATTTCCTTTCATTCTTTCTCTCTTATTTTATTCCCTCAAGATCATAGCAAGACAATCAAGCCCTTGACTCAACACTAATCTTTATTATATAGCTCACGGACTCGATTACATAGAAGGATCATAAAGCAAAAACTCAAAACTAGATCATACTAAAACTTTATTCTACTAGATCAAGATATTACCAAAAGGATCGAACTAAGAAAAAATGGTAAAGGTAAGAGTGTGGTGGTGATACGATACCGAGGCACTCCCCCAAGCTTGGCAGTTGCCAAGGGGAGTGCCCATACCCGTGTGTTTATGTCTCCTTCCTCGAAGGTGGTGATGATGGAGTTGTTGATGATGTAGGCTTGTCGTACATCTTCCAAGGCATAGGATCACCATCATAGAAGGATGATCGAGTCTCCGGGATCCTCGAATCTGCAGCCAAACTCATCCTCTTGAATCTATATTCATACTCACAGTTTTGGTTTTGCAGGTCATAGATCTGGGCTTGGAGATGCTCGATTTTCTCGTGAAGCTTGAAGATGGTCTCTCTGATGTTTCTGGCATCTAGCTTGGCGGTGTTGGTGAACTCCGTGATCATTATGTGGTTGGTGTCGAGTCCACGTTCCACCATCTCCTGGCACTTGAAAACTTGTTGCTCCATTGCTTTGAGTCTTGTCTCCACGCTTCCAGTCCTCCTTGGTCCTTCAACATCACGGATGTGCGGCAACCCCTCACGCATCTCAATGGTTTGAGGGTGTTGCAGCACCTCCGCGAGGTAGGGGTTGATGAACTTCTCGAAGAACTTGTCCTTGCGGGCACATGAAGACGCCATGGTGATCTAGATCTGTTAGAAAAATAGCTCGAAACAAAGACATGAGATATTTGCGTGGTACGGTGGTCAAAACCTTTGGGAGAATATATAATGAAGTTTTACCGACCAAAATAAGTATCGTGCAAGAAAACAGAGTCCGGAGAGCACACGAGGTGCCCACGAGGCAGGGGGCGCGCCCTCACCCTCGTGGACGCCTCGTGTCCTTCCCGGACTGCTTCTTATTTTCCTATTTTTTAAATATTCCAAAACAGAGAAAAATTGCTATTAGAACTGTTTTGGAGTCGTTTTACTTACCGTACCACATACCTCTTCCTTTTCAGAGTCTGAAGCGTTCTAGAAAGTGTCCCTTATGTATTCCTCCGGGGTTACGGTTTCAATAACATTAGTTTCAACATTTATAGGATTACCCAAGATATAATGTTTGATTCTTTGACCATTCACCACCCTCAGATTTGTACCTTCGAAGTTGTTGATTCTTATGGCACCGGAATGATAGACCTCCTCGATGATGTAAGGACCTTCCCATTTAGAGAGGAGTTTGCTTGCAAGAAATCTTAAACGAGAGTTGTATAACAATACATAATAACCTACACTAAACTCTAGCTTTTGTATCCTTTTTTCATGCCATCTTTTAACTTTTTCTTTAAATAGTTTGGCATTCTCGTAAGCCTGGGTTCTCCATTCATCAAGTAACCAAACGTCAAAAAGCCTCTTGCTACCTCTTGAGCACCGCGTTGGTTTTCCCTTCAAGAGGAAAGGGTGATGCTGCAAAGTAGCATAAGTATTTCCCTTAGTTTTTGAGAACCAAGCTATCAATCCAGTAGGCGGCCACACGCAAGTCCCTCATACCTACACAAACAAATAAGAACCTCGCAACAAACGCGATAAAGGGGTTTTCAACCCTTCATGGTCACTTATGAGAGTGAGATCCGATAGAGATGATAAAATAATATTTTTGGTATTTTTATGATAAAAATTAAAAGTAAAGATTGCAAAATAAAAGGTAATAGAAATAGCTTGTTGACGGAAGATTAATATAATGGAGAATAGACCCCGGGGCCATAGGTTTCACTAGTGGCTTCTCTCAAGATAGCATAAGTATTATGGTGGGTGAACAAATTATTGTCGAGCAATTGATAGAAAAGCAAATAATTATGAGAATATCTAGGCATGATCATGTATATAGGCATCACGTCCGTGACAAGTAGACCGACTCCTGCCTGCATCTACTACTATTACTCCACACATCGACCGCTATCCAGCATGCATCTAGAGTATTAAGTTCATAAGAACAGAGTAATGCATTAGGTAAGATGGCATGATGTAGAGGGATAAACTCAAGCAATATGATATAAACCCCATCTTTTTATCCTCGACGGCAACAATACAATACGTGTCATTTCCCTTTCTATCACTGGGATCGAGCACTGCAAGATTGAACCCAAAGCTAAGCACTTCTCCCATTGCAAGAAAGATCAATCTAGTAGGCCAAACCAAACTGATAATTCGAAGAGACTTGCAAAGATAACCAATCATACATAAAAGATTTCAGAGAAGAATCAAATCTTGTTCATAGATAGACTTGATCATAAACCCACAATTCATCGTATCTCGACAAACACACCACAAAAAGAATTACATCAAATAGATCTCCAAGAAGACCGAGGAGAACTTTGTATTGAGATCCAAAGAGAGAGAAGAAGCCATCTAGCTAATAGCTATGGACCCAAAGGTCTGAAGTAAACTACTCACACATCATCGGAGGGGCCATGGAGTTGATGTTGAGGCCCTCCGTGATTGATGCCCCCTCCGACGGAGCTCCGGAAAAGACCCCAAGATGGGATCTCTTCAGTACAGAAGGTTGCGGCCGTGGAAATAGGGTTTCGTGGTGCTCCTAGATGTTTTCAGGGTATACGAGTATATATAGGAGGAAGAAGTAGGTTGGTTGAGCCATGAGGAGCCCACGAGGGGGGAGGGCGTGCCCAAGGGGGCTAGGCGTGCCTCCCTACCTCGTGGCCTCCTCGGTTGTTTCTTGACGTCCACTCCAAGTCCCCTGGATCACGTTTGTTCCAAAAATCACGCTCCCGAAGGTTTCATTCCGTTTTGACTCCGTTTGATATTCCTTTTCTGTGAAACTGTGACAGCCTGGGTTTTGCCCTTTCTTATTTGCTTGATTTTTCATTTTGATTTTTTTTGAAACTTGGAGTTTTTGAATCTTTTCGTATGGACTTAAACACTTGGGCATCCTTGGCTTTCACCCAAGTGCTTCACTTCCCTCCTAAATCATCATTCCACTTC